>NW_011494952.1:5618389-5632262 GCF_000754665.1 Bison bison bison | reverse complement strand
AATAATTTAAGAGAATCCCAATTAACATTCAGTTCAGTCATTTAGTCGTGTCTGACTCTTTGCGACATGGACTGCAGCACACCAGGCCTCCCTGAGCATCACCAACTCCCAGACCCTACTCAAATTCATGTCCATCGAGTTGGTGATGCCATTTAACCATCTCATCCTCTGTCATCCCCTTCTCCTGCCTTCAATCTTTCCCAGCATCAGAATCTTTTCCAAGGAGTTGGTTCTTCACATCAGGTGGCCAAAGAATTGGAGTTTCAGCTTCAGCATCAGTCATTCCAATGAATATTTAGGACTGATTTCCTTTAGGATGGAACAATAAACGTAACAGCTTTAAAAAAAATTCCTGGAATTGGACCACTTAATACTGAAGAGCAAAGATGCAACAATGCCAAGAAAATCCTGCAAAAGATGATGAAGTTGAGGGGGCTACCTATCACAGATAATAAAACATAAAGTCTCTCATATTAATACAGGCTAGTACTGACACATGGATTAGGTAGACCAATCAAGCAAAATATGAAATCTAAAATTAATTCCAATTACAAATGCAAATAAAATATTTCATAAGGATTCTCATGGGAGGGAAGAACATTTTAATAACCAGATAGAAAAAATATAAAACTGAATCCATACCTTATCTCATACACTAAGATAAATTCCAATGGATCAGAAATTTAAACATTAAAAAAAAATGAAACCATATTAATACTAGAAAAAACAGTGAATTCCTCTATGGCCAAGGAATGGAGAATACCTTTCTAATTATGATTCAAACTCTAAAACAATGAGACAGAGATATAAATTTGATTATGAAGTATAAAAATAAAAACCAAATGGCAAGAAAAACTACAAGAAAAATAAAATGACAAAATGGAAAAAGTCTTTACAAGTTTTATAATAAATGATCTGTTCAGTCACTCAGACGCATCCGACTCTTTCTGACCCCAGGGACTGCAGCACGCCAGGCATCTGTCGTTCACCATTTCCTGGAGTTTGGTCAAACTCATGTCCATTGAGTCAGTGATGCCATCCAACCATCTTGTCCTCTGTTATCCCTTTCTGCTCCTACCTTCAGTCTTCCTACCATCAGGGTCTTTTCTAATGAGTCAGGTCTTCTCATCAGGTGGCCAAAATATTGGAGCTTCAGCTTCAGCATCAGTCCTTCCACTGAATATTCAGGATTGATTTCCCTTAAGATTGACTGGTTTGATCTTTTTGCTGTCCAAGGGACTTTCAAGAGTCTTCTTCAACATCACAGTTCAAAAACATGAATCCTTCAGCGATCAGCTTTCTTTATGGTCCAACTCTTACATCCATTCATGACCATGTGAAAAACCATAGCTTTGTCTAGATGGACCTGTGTCAGCAAAGTAATGTCTCTGCTTTTTAATATGCCATCTAGGTTTGTCATAGCTTTTCTTCCAAGGAGCAGTGTCTTTTAATTTCATGGCTGCAATCACCATCTACAGTGATTTTGGAGCCCCAAAAAATAAAGTCTCTCAGTTTCCACTGTTTCTCTACCTATTTGCAATGAAGTGAGGGGACCAGATGCCATGATCTTAGTTTTCTGAATATTGAGTTTTAAGCCAACTTTTTCACTCTCCTCTTTCATTTTCATCAAGAGGCTCTTTAGTTCTTCACTTTCTGCCATAAGTGGGTGTCATCTGTATATCTGAGGTTAGTGATGTCTCTCCCAGCAATCTTGATTCCGGCTTGTGCTTCATCCAGTCCAGCATTTCTCATGATGTACTCTGCATAGAAGTTAAATAAGCAGGGTGACAATATACAGCCTTGACGTACTCCTTTCCCAATTTGGAACAGTCCATTTTTCCATCTCTGGTTCTAAGTGTTGCTTCTTGACCTGCAGACAGGTTTCTCAGGAGGCAGGTAAGGTGGTCTGATATTCCCGTCTCTTGAAGAATTTTCCACAGTGTGTTGTGATCCACAGTCAAAGGCTTTAGCATAGTCAATGAAGCAGAAGTAGATGTTTTTCTGAAATTCTCTTGCTTTTTCAATGATCCAACAGATGTTGGCATTTGATCTCTGGTTCCTCTGCCTTTTCTAAATCCAGCTTGAAAATCTGGAACTTCATAGTTCACGTACTACTGAAGGCTGGCTTAGAGAATTTGGAGCATTACCTTGCTAGCATCACATCAAACTCATGTGAGATGAGTACAATTGTGCAGTAGTTTGAACATTCTTTTGTATTGGCTTTCTTTGGGATTGGAATGAAAACTGACCTTTTCCAGTCCTGTGGCCACTGCTGAGTTTTCCAAATTGCTGGCATATTGAATGCAGCACTTTCACAGCATCATCTTTGAGGATTTGAAATAGCTCAACTGGAATTCCATCACCTCGACTAGCTTTGTTCATAGTGATGCTTCCTAAGGCCCACTTGACTTCACATTCCAGGACGTCTGGCTCTAGGTGGGTGATCACACCATCATGGTTATCTAGGTCATGAAGGTCTTTTTTGTACAGTTCTTCTATGTATTCTTGCCACCTCTTCTTAATATCTTCTGCTTCTGTTTGGTCCATACCATTACTGTCCTTTATTGTACCCACCTTTGCATGAAATGTTCCCTTGGTATCTCTAATTTTCTTGAAGAGATCTCTAGTCTTTCCCATTCTACTGTTTCCCTCTATTTCTTTGCACTGATCACTGAGGAAGGCTTTCTTATCTCTCGTTGCTATTCTTTGGAACTCTGCATTCAAATAGGTATATCTTTCCTTTTCTCCTTTGCCTTTCACTTCTCTTATTTTCTCAGCTATTTGCAAGGCCTCCTCAGACAACCATTTTGCTTTTTTGCATTTCTTTTTCTTGGGGATGGTCTTGATCACTACCTCCTGTACGATGTAATGAACCTCCATCCATAGTTCTTCAGGCACTCTGTCTGTCAGATCTAATCCCTTGAATCTATTTCTCGCTTCTACTGTATAATTGTAAGGGATTTGATTTAAGTCATACCTGAATGGTTTTAGTGGTTTTCCCTACATTCTTCAATTTAAGTCTGAACTTGGCAATAAGGAGTTCATGATCTGACCCACAGTCAGCTTCCAGTCTTGTTTTTGCTGACTGTCTAGAGCGTCTCCATCTTTGGCTGCAAAGAATATAATCAATCTGATTTTGGTATTGACCATCTGGTGATGTCCATGTGCTGAGTCTTGTCTTGTGTTGTTGGAAGAGGGTGTTTGCTAAGACCCGTGTGTTCTCTTTGCAAAACTCTATTAGCCTTGGCCCTGCTTCATTCTGTACTCCAAGGCCAAATTTGCCTGTTACTCCAGGTGTTTCTTGACTTCCTACTTTTGCATTCCAGTCCCCTGTAATGAAAAGGACATCTTTTGGGGGTGTTAGTCTAAAAGGTCTTGTAGGTCTTCATAGAACTATTCAACCTCGACTTCTTTGGCATTAGGGGTTGGGACATAGACTTGGCTTACTGTGATATTGAATGGTTTGCTTGTAAATGAACAGAGATTGTATCCTTTTTTGGTGAGATACAACTTTCTCCTGCTGATGGTTGTTCAGCAGCTAGCTGCAGTTTTGGAGTGCTTACAGGAGAGGATGAGCACATGTCCATCTTGTTCCGCTGTTTTGATCATAAATGATAGGACTATACATTTTATATATGTGTGTGTATGTGTGTGTGTATATATATATAATTTCCTAAAAATAGAGGGGAAAAGGACAAATAATCATACAAAAAATGGGCTAGAAAAAAAATAAGTGAAAAACAAGTGAAATGGCTATTAATCATATGAAAAAACCCTCAATATTCTTCATAAGAGCAGTGAAAACTAAAACTATGTAGACACTAATTCTTTTATCTATTAAACAGGTAAAAACAATGTTTGATAACATGCTTTGTAGGTAAGGTTATGAGAAACCAATCATTCTAAAAATGTTGGGGAAACACAAAATATTTAATACAGCCCCTTGAAAGGTAACTAGGCAATAATTAGCAAAATTACATATTCATTTGTTCTTTGACCCATCAATCTTGTTTTAGACATTAATTTCGAAGATACAGTAGCAAAAATATGAAAAGACATACACTGGTCAAAAAAAATGAGAAGACAAGGAAATTCATGGAAGGACTGTTATAATAGCAAAAAACTTGGAATGATACAAATGTTAATGAAGAGGTAACTAAACAAAATTATAGTACCTTCTCACAATGGAGTTCCCCACAGCTCTGAAGTTATCTCAGGAATATCTTATTAACTCAAAAGGTAACATGGATAAAATGTGTACAGTAGGCAGGCTTATATTAAAAAAAAAAAAAAAGGCTGAAAATATATACATATATACACACACACACACACACACCAAAAATGGTCTATTATGTTAAAAAACAATGAAAAAGTTTAAACTATAAACTTAAAATTATAATTAAAGGTGAAGGGAAGGAACAGAGTACAAAGAAGATGTATGTCACATAATTATAAAATTAAACTAAATTTTAATGCAGGAATTCCTAAAAATCAAAAATGATACAAATGAATTTAAACATGTGGCCAGTTGGAGGTCTAACTATACACAAAGACTATGCTAAGTAATTTTAAAACAAGCAATTTGTATATCCTAAGTGAGATATACACAAAGGTAAAGAGAATTTAGGAACAAAACATACTTTATAGGAATCATTTGTTGAACTGGTATTGGTAGTATTGGTATTACTACTTTGAGACTGTTAAATGTACACTGCGGAATAAATCAAGAGGATAATTATTTGATCCTCTAATACTATCATTTCTGGGGCCTAGAAAACTGATTCTTGGTTATGAAAAAAGAGATACAGCTGTAAGACTGAAGCAGACAAGTGAACTAATTTGTCCTTTTGAAAACTTCCTATATATGAACTATACCACAAGATGAGCAAACAAGGAATGTAAGGATTTCTCTCTTGATAGAAATATTTCTGCCCCCAAAAATGAATTATGCATTTTAAAAAGAACAATGAATTCTTCAATCAAAATATCAGCATTCTGCACTTCCTAAAAAGTAATGGTCTGTGCATTTTTCCTCAATAAAGAGATAATCAAGCATTCATTATTTTGCCTCCATATGGAAGAACATAGCACACAACCTATGCAGAAGTTCTACCAATAGAAAACAAAAAGAGAGAAAGATCTGAATCTGACAGAACTTCTAAATCCAACTGCCAATTTAATAAAAGTAGTATAAAATAAAATTCAATGATACCACCAAATGCCATGAAATCAGGGGATGCAATCAGTAAACAAGTGACTTGGTTTCTTGAACAAATACATTGGGGATAGAGAAGGAGAAAACAAACAATAGATTAAAAGAGATACCAATCACACAATGTATGCATCTTCTTAGGATCAGATTCAAAAACACAATTTTAAAATATTACGATAGGGACGTCTCTGGTAGTCCAGTGGTTAAGAATCTGTCAATACAAGGGACACAGGTTCAATCCCTGGCCTGGGAAGATTTCACATGCCTCAGAGCAGCTACACCTGTGTGCCGCAACTACTGAGCCCCTGCTCTAGAGCCTGATAAACGCAACTACTGAAGCCCTCGCGCCTAGAGCCTGTGCACCCAAACAAGAGAAACCACCACAATGAGAAGCCCGTATACTGCAACTAGAGAGCAGCCCTGCTCACTGCAAGCAGAGAAAGCCTGCACGCAGCAAGACCAAGTGTAGCTCCCAAAAATAAATATAAATATATACGTGTCTATATATATATATATATATAATGATATTTAGAGGCAATTTTCATGTTCTGGTTAATTTAAGAAATTACTCTGTGTGTGATTTAAGTTTTAAGTGTCATTTAAGATTTAGATACTATAAGCGAGATTAGAATTTTTTTAAGTATAGCTAATTTACAATATTGTGTTAGTTTCAAGTGTACAGCAAAGTGATTTAGTTATATATTTTTCAGATTATTTTCCATTATAGGTTATTATAAAATACTGAATATAGTTTCCTGTATATGCATGCTCAGCTATGCCTGACTCTTTGTGACCCCATGGATTGCAGCCCCCCAGGCTCCTCTGTCCATGGAATTTTCCCAAGAATACTGAAGTGGGTTGCCATTTCCTACATCAAGGGATCTTCCCAACCCAAAGACAGAAGCCACGTCTCCTGCATTGCAGGTGGATTCTTTACAGCTGAGCCACCAGGAAAGCCACTGACCCAGCTGTGCTATACAGTAATTCCTTTATATAATTCCTATATATAATATACAGTAATTCCTATATATAATTATATATATACTAGTTGTACCTGTTAATCCCATACTCAATTTAAACTTCCCAACCCCTCTTTTGGTAACCATAAATGCTTTATTCTTTGTGAGTCTATTTCTATTTTGTATATAAGTTCACTTGTATCATTTTTTTAGATTCCATACATAAATGACACGATATTTGTCTTTCTCTGACTTACTTCATTTAGTATGATAATCTCTAGGCCCATTCATGTTGCTACAAATGACAGTTTCTTTTTTTAATTGTTAAAATTCTTCTCTCTCAGAGATACAAGGAAAATAATGTAGGGCTCGAAAGTTACAATGCTTAAATTTTCTTCAAAATAAATGGGTGGGGTATAGATGCAACCAGATTAGCCATGTGTCTATACTTGTTAAGGTTAGGTGATTGGTAAATGGAAGTTCACTCTACTATTCTGGTTAGTTTTTATATGTTTAAAATTTTCCTACAATAAAAAACTAACCAAAGCTTTTGGTTTCTACTTCCAAACAGCAAAAGTATTTTTGATGAACACTTTCTAGCTATGAGCCCTTCTTCAAAACTAAAACACTACAAATCTCTTTTTGAAAATATATGGTATTACAAATATCCTATATTAACACATATATGTGGAAACTAGAAAAATAGTGCAGATGACCTTATTTGCAAAGCAGAAATACAGACACAAATGTAGAGAACAAATGTATCAATACCAAAGGTCAAAGGGGTGAGGTGAGAGGAACCGGGGTTGACACATGTACACCATTGATGCTACATATAAAATAAACAACTGAGGAGAACATACTGGGAAGCACAGGGAGCTCTACTTAATGCACCGTGGTGTCCTAAATGGGAGGGAAATCTAAAGAGGAGGGGACATATGCATATGTATGGGCCGATTCACTTTACTATGCAGTAGAAGCTAACATAACATTGCAAAGCAACTGTACTCCAATAAAAATTAAATTTTAAAAGATATATGGTTTTATTATGAAATATTTCAAAAACCATTAAATAGAAATAACAAAACCAACAGCTATGTTGCTACCACCTACTATAAAATATCAAAAATATTATGTTTCCCAAAATTATATTCCCCTTCTGTCCACTTCTCTCTACCCTCTCCAAAGGTTACCACTATTTGAATCCAGTGATGAATGGTTCCACATATGGAAACTGGTCTTCAAAGAGAGCTCTCCAATGAACAGTATCTCTAGGTGGTCAAGTCCCTGTGTAAACCTTTGAATTGGGGTTGGCCATATCACTTGCTTTCCATCAGTAGAATGTGGTGAAACTGATACTATGTGACTTCCTAAGGGATGGGACATAAGAAGCCTTGAAACTGACTTACTTGAAACTGACTTGCTTGAAACTGACTTGAAACGTCCACCTGGCTTTAGTACAACACTGGCTCTCAGGTCCCTCCTTTTTGGAGCCCAGCTGCCGCCTTGTGAAAAGTCCAGACCCCACGGGAAGGCCATGCAAAGACACAGCTCTCAGCAGAAAGTTAGCACCAACATCAACCATCAGCCACATGAGCCAGGTGTCCTGGAAATCCAGCGCAGCAGAGCCCTTATGCTTCCAGCTGACTCCCAGCCACCATCTGCATTAGAAATCCCAAGAAAGCTGAACCAAGTCAATCAACAGAACCACGAGAGGTAAGAAAAAAAGGCGATGTTTTAAGCCACTAAGTTTGCAAATAATTTTTTTTTTTACACAACAGAACACTACTCGTCTATACTTTTACTACCTATTAATAAAGTAAAATACTCTAATGGAGGAAATATTCATTGTAAAAATACCTACTATATTTATGGATACTTCTCTACTACTGCACTTGTCACAAAGATGAGATACCAGACCAGGGGTCCGCAGATACCGATGTATGCACCAAATCTGCCTGCCTTTGTACAGCCCAGCAAGCTAAGAATAATATTATGTTTTTAAGTGATAGGAAAAAACAAAAGAAGAGTACTTTGTGACACATGAAAATTATTTGAAATTCAAATTTCAGTGTCCTAAATAAAACTTTTTTGGAACACAGGTATGCTCACTGATTTCTGTATTATTTATGAACGTTGTCTTTTATTTTGGCTGTTTTGAAGATGCAACAGCAGAACTGAATAGTTGCAACAAAGACCCTACAGGCAGTAAAGCCTAAATATTTACTATGTGGACCTTAGCAGAAAAAGTTTGCCAACCATTGCCATAAACTTATTTACCAAATTCATCTCATGGAGCAGAGAAACACATTAAAGTAGATGAGAAATAATCCATGGACACCCTAAAATTGACCCACAGGAACAGGCAGAGACTAGCCTTTAAAATAGCATCAGGCAAAGTCTAGTAAGAAAAACAGAAACAATTATTCCCCTACCACCAGATACATTTATCAACAGATTAAAAGAAAGATTGGGCTTCCCTTGGTGCCTCAGACGGTAAAGAATCTGCCTGCAATGCAGGAGACCTGGGTTTGATCCCTGGGTTGGGAAGACCCCCTGGAAAGAACACTGAAATTTGAAGATCCCCTTCCTAGGTGGAGCTAGCAGCAAAGAACTGCCTGCCAGTGGAGGAGACATAAGAGATACGGATTCTGTCAGGCTGGGGAAGATCCCCTAGAGGAGGGCACAGCAATCCACTCCAGTATTCTGGCCTAGAAAATTTCATGGACAGAGGAGTCTGGCAGGTTACAGTCCATAGGGTTGCAAAGAGTCAGCAAACACGACAAGTGACTTAGCACAAGCACAAAAGAAAGACTGGGGGAAAAGGAGAATGTGTTTTCAAGATCATCTGACCTCTTTAGTCACAGAAAAATAACAGAACAGCTCCTAAAGAGTATGTTAACTACAGCTTCCTTCCAGAGTAAAACAAGGTCAAATTGAAATGCGGAGGCAAGGAGGGAGGCGAGGAGGTTCACTGGAAACATTTTGAAGTTCTACAAAATGGCCGCATTTATGAAGTACTCTAGGGCTGAATATTAAAAAGCCCTGAAATGCCAATAATTTCCCAGATATTTACAAGCATTTGGGCCCATATAATTGTAAGACAGACATTACCTGATTATTCTTTTACTATTAAACTTTGACGTTTCTCATATGAGCTCTTGCGAGATTCAAGCAAGATTCCAAGACAACTTTGGTTTTGGAATTTAATCTGTAAACCAGTGGATCCCAATGAAGATACTATAAAAGTTTATAATAATAACAATAATGGTGAAATCTGGAATACTATTATCTCCATTTTATTAAGGATTAGCAGAGTTAAGTACAGTTGATTCTTGAGTAATATTGGGGTTAAGGGTGTCAACTCTACAGTTGAAAGTCCATGTAATTTAGACTCGGCTTTTCATATATGCAGTCCTTCTCTGTCCAAGCCAAATTAGATGGCTCAGACGGTAAAGTGTCTGCCCATGATGCAGGAGACCCAGGTTCGATCCCTGGGTTGGGAAGATGCCCTGGAGAAGGAAACGGCAACCCACTCCAGTACCATTGCCTAGAAAATTCCATGGATGGAGGAGCCTGATGGGCTACAGTCCATGGGGTCGCAAAGAGTTGGACACAACTGAGCGACTTCACTCACTCACTCACTCTCTGCCCAAGGTTCTACATTTCTGGGTTCAGCCAACCAGGGATGTAGTACTGTAGCTTTACCACTGAAAAAAATGTACATATAAGTGGACCCATGCAAATCCATGTTGTTCAAGGGTCAACTGTACCTGCTCAAAGTCAGAGAACGAACACATGGCAGATTCTGACTTCAACCCCAGAGTCTGGGCTCTCAACCCCTATGCCTTCCTGCCTTTCCAAAGTTAACAGTGAATAGCCAAATAAATATAAGCCTAATAACATGCAGGTGGAAACAAAAGTCAAAAATATGCTGTTAAGCCTCCAAGAAGCTTAACAACACAGTATCGTTAATGTCAATGTCAAATACAGTATTTTTATCATTTTATTTCACAACAGTATTAGTTTTCTTTTTTAATACTATCTCAATTTAATATTAGTTGAAATTTAAAAAAAAAGTCAGCTCTAGAATGCATGTTAATCAATGCTGATTGATTACTTAGCCTGCATAATGAGCAGAAATCAACATATGCCTAAATTCTGAAAGATAAGTGTAATTACACAGAACACAAGTATCTAAAACACAGAGCTATTACAAAGACCTTTAGCCTAAAACTCAAAAGAAAAGATAACTTCAGAAAAAGTAATAGATTATGGTGAATGAGAGAGATATAAAGAATTTTAATAAGGTTGTCCCCCTGACCTTTTCCAACAAAGAAACTCTATAAAAAGGAAATACAAAGACCATTCAATGAAATGAGTATGAATGAAAGAAGGAATCTAGATACATTAGACAGTGACTGCTCCACTCAGATTTCACACTCATTTTAATTTGGGAGGTGGGGCAGCAAGTAGTCGTGCATTTTCCCCACAAAATAGGATGCACAGAGTACCTATGCATCCTGCAGCAGGCAGCTCCTGTGCAAGCACAGCAGTCACAGGGATGAGCGCTCACAGGTGCTGGCCTGAGGCACCGTGATAGCACCTTCCCCCTTGTACTTTCTACCACAGGTTCTTAAGTTCTGACTCTGCAGGAGTGTGAATCCTGCTTCCCTCTCCCTCACATTGTATTTTAGACTACACTCTAAAAATACACCCTGGTGGCTCAGCCATAAAGAATCCACATGCAATGCAGGAGACCCGGGTTTGATTCCTAGGTCAGGAAGATCCCCTGGAGAAGGGAATGGCTACCCATCCCAGTATTCTTACCTGGAGAATCCCACGGGCAGAGGAGTCTGTGGGCTACAGACCATGGGGTCGCAAAGAGTCAGACACGACTGAGCGACCAAGCACACATCAATATAACTGGCTTAATAAAACTTTAGGTGTTCGTGGATAATAACTGCATTTTTCCTAGGGCTTGTTTGTTCTGAAGATTGCACACTAATTATTGTTTCTGGGGGGACAACTATTCAGGTTTATTGGCCTAAATTAACAAAATCAATTCAAACCCTTGAAGAACATACAATAAATACTTAAGAGTAAATAAACTCAGGCCTGTAAACTCATTTGTACTTGATACTCACTGAAATATTTTGTACATACTTCAACTCTATGTTTGAAATCAAAGAAAATAAAAACTGTTGTGATACTAAGGAGATGCAAACAAAGGCAATATTTATAACAATAAGTCTTTTTTTGCCACCTCACCAGGCATGCAGGATCTTAATTCCCCACCCAGGGACCCAACCTGTGCCACCTGCATTCGGAGTTCAGATTCGTAACTGCCGGACTGCCAGGGAAGTCCCACAACAAATATTCTTGAGTGTGAATGTATGTGTTCATATACATACACTCATATATGTATCACATATATATAATATATCAGATCAGATCAGATCAGTTGCTCAGTCGTGTCCGACTCTTTGCGACCCCAGGAATCGCAGCACGCC
Source organism: Bison bison bison (assembly GCF_000754665.1). NCBI lineage: Eukaryota > Metazoa > Chordata > Mammalia > Artiodactyla > Bovidae > Bison > Bison bison. The sequence goes on along the minus strand of NW_011494952.1, from coordinate 5,620,578 downwards.
AGGCCTCCCTGTCCATCACCAACTCCCGGAGTTCACTCAGACTCACGTCCATCGAGTCAGTGATGCCATCCAGCCATCTCATCCTCTGTCGTCCCCTTCTCCTCTTGCCCCCAATCCCTCCCAGCATCAGAGTCTTTTCCAATGAGTCAACTCTTCGCATGAGGTGGCCAAAGTACTGGAGTTTCAGCTTTAGCAAATGTGTTCAGATATGCATTTCTCCACAAAATGTTCCAGGAGTTCAAAATTAAGGTTTACTACAATGTCACATTTGCCAAAGTAAAAACATCTTAATGTTCTAGTCAGAATTACTACTATAAATAATTTGGATCATGTAAAATCAAATGTCAGATTACTGAGGTTCTAAATAAAATTATTAGCAAATTACAGTATATTATTTCATCTTTGAAATCTGAACCCTCAAAAGTCAATACGAAACTCTACATATAAAAGAGGGTGTGTTAACCATTCACCTTGAAACCCAGGTCTTCACATTTCAGTTGACTTAAGACATTGCTTACCTAATTAATATATACACAGTATGGAGCAGGAAAGAAAAATTAAAAAGCCCAAGTCTAAACTTGCTAAACAGACTTAAGTCTAAAATCATGGAGTTGGGACTTTCCTGGTGGTGTAGCGGTGAAGACTCCGTATTTCCACTACAAAAGACATGAGTTTGATCCCTGGTCAAGGAGCTAAGATCTCACATGCTACGTGGTGTGGCAAAAACAAACAAACAAACAAACATGTCTTTAATTAAAAAATAAAATAAAGTCATGGAGTAAAAGTGCTATAATGATTAGTAGGATGTGGCAGAACCACAGACACCCTGACTTGGGCCAGCTTAGAAAGTTTTCCTGAAACTTAACAAAACACAATTCTGATAAAGTTAGACATGACTATGGAACTGAAAATGCCAATTTAAAAATATTCTAGTAGATATCAGAATAATTTCTCTGCACACAATGACTTTTTAAAACCCTAGGAATTTGTACATTTTGCTATTGGAATTTTCTTTCCCAGTCATAAACTCTATCCCAGAAGTTTTACGATATGTAGCTCTAACTTTGGCACTGTCTAGAAACCCCAATAACCTATATTCTAACTTCCACCTACTTTAGAACTTCTTTTACTGCTACTACACCTGACAATCCAGCCTACCTACATAGAAACTCCCTCTTTATGTCAAAACAAAAAAAGGGGACTGTAATTCAATGCATTTCATATTTTCAAAATGCCAGAGTTACAACATTTAAGGTGGGAAAAATAAAGCCTATAGGAAGGGTCAGCCAAAACAGAACCTCACAGAGGAAACTGCATTTGAGATAAGCTTCGAAGAGTGAGTAGAATTTTGAAAGCTAGAGATGGTGTGAAAGCTGGACTTTCCAGTTAAAAACGATGGCATGAGCTCTCACCACCAGACAGGAGTGCCATCTTTCTTGGTGGGAGCACAATTCTATTGACTAAGCCAGCATTGATTTAGAATTTGCTGGGTCTCAGACACTCTTAACCATATTATTTTTACTGAAATATAGTGGATTACAATGTTAATTTCTGCTGTACAGCAAAGTGATTTAGTTATATATGTGTGTGTGCTCAGTCGTCTTTGATTCTCTGCAGCACTGTGGGCTGTAGCCCGCCAGGCTCCTCTGTCCGTGGGATTCTCCAGGCAAGAACACTGGAGGGGTAGCCATTCCCTCCTTCAGGGGATCTTCCCGACCCAGGGATCAAACCTGTGTCTGCCACGTCTCCTGCATTGCAGGTGGATTCTTTACCCACTGAGCCACCTAGGAAGACCCTTGGTTTGTATATATATTTATATTTATATTCTTTTCCATTACGCTTTAAATATATATATTTTATATATTCTTTTCCATTATGATTTATCATAGAATATTGAATATAGTTCCTTGTGCTATACAGCAGGACTTTGCTGTTTAGTAAACAGTGAAACAGTGTCAGACTTTATTTTTTTGGGCTCCAAAATCACTGGAGATGGTGACTGCAGCCATGAAATTAAAAGATGCTTACTCCTTGGAAGGAAAGTTATGACCAACCTAGACAGCATATTCAAAAGCAGAGACATTACTTTGCCACCAAAGGTCCGTCTAGTCAAGGCTATGGTTTTTCCTGTGGTTATGTATGGATGTGAGAGTTGGACTGTGAAGAAGGCTGAGTGCCAAAGAATAGAT
>NW_011494952.1:5617964-5618289 GCF_000754665.1 Bison bison bison | reverse complement strand
GGAAAATAGTGTCTATGTTTTAACCCCAATCTCCTAATTTATCCCTCCCTTTATGTTTCCCCTTTCATAACCTTAATTTGATTTTGAGATCTGTGAGTTGGTTTCTGTTTTGTAAATAAGCTTATTTTGATTAGATTCCACATGTAAGTGATGTGATATTTGTTCCTCTCTGAGTGACTTCACTTAGTATTGTAATTTTGAGATCCTTTTGTGTTGCTGCAAATGGCATTATTTCATTCTTGTGTGTGGGGTGTGTGTGTGTGTGTGTGTGTGTGTGTGTGTGTGTACACTGCATCTTCTTTATCCATTCTTCTGGTGATGGACA
>NW_011494952.1:5599162-5617864 GCF_000754665.1 Bison bison bison | reverse complement strand
GGAAGGAATGATGCTAAAGCTGAAACTCCAGTACTTTGGCCACCTCATGCGAAGAGTTGACTCATTGGAAAAGACTCTGATGCTGGGAGGGATTGGGGGCAAGAGGAGAAGGGGACGACAGAGGATGAGATGGCTGGATGGCATCACTGACTCAATGGACGTGAGTCTGAGTGAACTCCGGGAGCTGGTGATGGACAGGGAGGCCTGACGTGCTGCGATTCCTGGGGTCGCAAAGAGTCGGACACAACTGAGCAACTGAACTGAACTATACTGAACTGAAACACTATTCTTAATTCTATCTATGCATCTGCTCAATTAATCCTCACAATAATAAAGTGAGACAAACTATTATCTCCTTTTACAGATGAGGAAGCTACAGTGTAGTTCAGTTCAGTTCAGTCCCTCAGTTGTGTCCGACTCTTTGCGACCCCATGAACCGCAGCAGGCCAGGCTTCCCTGTCCATCACCAACTCCCGGAGCCCACCCAAACCCATGTCCATTGAGTCAGTGATGCCATCCAACCATCTCATCTTCTGTCGTCCCCTCCTCCTCCTGCCTTCAATCTTTCCCAGCATCAGGGTCTTTTCAAAAGAGTCAGCTCTTCACATCAGGTGGCCAAAGTATTGGAGTTTCAGCTTCAGCATCAGTCCTTCTTCAGGACTGATTTCCTTTAGGATAGACTGGTTGGATCTCCTTGCAGTCCAAGGGACTCTCAAGAGTCTTCTCCAACACCGCAGTTCAAAACCATCAATTCTTCCGCGCTCAGCTTTCTTTATAGTCCAACTCTTACATCCATACATGACTACTGGAAAAACCATAGCCTTGACTAGACGGACCTTTGTTGACAAAGTAATGTCTCTGCTTTTTAATATGCTGTCTAGGTTGGTCATAACTTTCCTTCAAAGAAGTGTCTTTTAATTTCATGGCTGCAGTCACCATCTGCAGTGATTTTGGAGTCCAAGAAAATAAAGCCTGACACTGTTTCCACTGTTTCCCCTTCTATTTGCCATGAAGTGATGGGACCAGATGCCATGATCTTAGTTTTCTGAATGTTGAGCTTTAAGCCAACTTTTTCACTCTCCTCTTTCACTTTCATCAAGAGGCTCTTTAGTTCTCCTTCACTTTCTGCTATAAGGGTAGTGTCATCTGCATATCTGAGGTTATTGATATTCCTCCCAGCAGAGTAATTTGCTCACAATCGCCTAGTTACTAAGAGATTACCCTGGTGGAATAGAGCCTGCAGGGATGAAGCTGAGTGAAGGAATCATGAAAAAAAGGGAAAAAGAGCACATTACCCCTCTAGGAAAGCCTGTGGTCCATTTAGACAAGGTCACTTCTGAGTGACAGAATTACTTTTACTTTGCCTATTTCTGTCCTTTCCACATTCCCACAATGATATGTTAGTTTAATCATCAAAACAATGAGAAATGTAAACATCATCACCACTGAGTCTTATCTACAACATAAATGATCAGCTCCCATAAGTCCACACCTTATATAATACATCTAACCTTATATGCTTCCTCTGTCCCATTAATTCCGGGCACTGCTGAATCAGTGATGACCAGCAGTGCCAAATAATATAAGAACACACAAGTTGTTTTTTTCCTGGGTAGGGGGAGGGACTGGGGAAGTAGAAATATGTGTATGCTATATATATGGAAGAAGAAAGTGACATCCAAATGGGGAGGAAAAAAATGAAGACCTTTGGGGTAGGTTAATCTGAAATTAAATCCTAACAAAATTATTTTTACAATTCAGTCCCTAGGCATAATAAGATCTCTGAATTTTAACAGTAGTTGTAACAACTGTTTACTAAATAATCTTTATGTGCATATGCGCCACTCCATTGTACTCAAGGCTGCTTAAGTGTAATGAACAATATATGACTGTATTTTATGTATGACTTTAACAGGTGTGTAGTTTCCCCAAAGTCAGTGAAACAGAAGGGAAGGAGCTTTTATATACAGAATCACTTAGGGATGAAATGACTCCCTTTACAATAGTCTCTGAATCCTTATTTCATTAAGGAGAAACTTAGTTTACTTTGGAGACTTTAATACTTCAACAAGTGTTCATGCTCAGTTGATAAGTTGTGTCCAACTCCTTTGCGACTCCATGGACTGCAGCCTGCCAGGCTCTGCCATCCATGGGATTTCCCAGGCAAGAATAATGGAGTGGGCTGCCATTTCCTACTCCAGGTGGTCTTCCTGACCTAGGGATTGAACTTGCATCTCCTGCATCAGCAGGCAGATTCCTTACTGCTAAAGTTGAAGGGAAGCCCTTCAACAAAGAGCTAATCTTGCCTTTAAAAATACAGAAAGCAGTTCTTGGACCAAAGCCTAGAGAGAATTTTGTAACACTGTTTTATTTTCATCATGTTCTTTATGTTCATTTTCTATTTCAGAAAAGCCATAAGGATCCTCAATTACAATAGTGATGTTTCCTTTCTGAAAAAAAATTAATTTATACTTGTGAGTTGTTTTAAAGAATATTTATGTAAATAAGGTAGTACAGGGATATAGCAAAAATCATGGGCTCTGAGATCAGAGCCTCAGTCGTGTCCGTGTGTCAGTAAGTGTCAGAAGAAGACACTTACTTCTTGGAAGGAAAGCTATGACTAACCTAGACAGCATATTAAAAAGCAGAGACATTACTTTGTCAACAAAGGTCCGTCTAGTTAAGGCTATGGTTTTTCCAGTAGTCATGTATGGATGTAAGAGTTGGACTATAAAGAAAGCTGAGCGCCGAAATTCAGCTGTCTCTTAGTATCTCTTAACAATCCATTGCTCTAATCTCTCTAATCATCGATTCCCTCATTCATAAAATGGTATCAGTAATTACACTTATCTCATAGCAATGTTGGAGAAGGCAATGGCACCCCACTCCAGTACTCTTGCCTGGAAAATCCCCTGGACGGAGAAGCCTGCTAGGCTGCAGTCCCTGGGGTTGCTAATAGTTGGACACGACTGAGCGACTTCACTTTCACTTTTCACTTTCATGCATTGGAGAAGGAAATGGCAACCCACTCCAGTATTCTTGCCAGGAGAATCCCAGGGACAAGGGAGCCTGGTGGGCTGCCGTCTATGGGGTCGCACAGAGTCGGACACGACTGACGCGACTTAGCAGCAACAGCAGCAGCAGCAGCATAGCAGTGTTGTAAAAATCAGATGAGTTAATACAACTAATGATCTTAAAACCATGGTTGGCACATAGAACACTCTCAGTAAATGTCTTACCATTCAAAAAAAAAAAAAAAAGAGGAGGGAAATGTAACAAATTTCAAAGAGCATTTTTTAAAATCACCCTTGTCAACTGAGGTCAATAATTTAAATATCTAGATAATTATCTTCTCTCCTTAGAAAGCACAGAAGACAGGAAAAGCTACATTCAAGGAACTCAAGAGGTCAGGAAAACAGCACACAAGACAATCACCTTAGAGACCCTATACTAAAATTAAAATTGTCCATTAGCAAAGCAGACATTATACAATTGTCAAAACCCATAGAACTATACAATATAAAAAGTGAACACTAGTGTAAACTATGGGTTTTATTAGTAATAATGTACCAATATGTATTCATCAATTTTAACAAATGTGGCATGCAAAGTGCAAGATGTCAATAATAGGAAACTTTGTGTGGGGTTGGGGGAGACAGTGGTACATGGGAGGTCTCTATACTTCCTACTCAATCTTTCTGTAAACCTAAAACTTTTTTTGAAAACAAAGCCTCTTAATTTAGAGGTGATATTCAAAAGATGGGCATAAAGTACAAGAGACCTTCCCCAGGCAGATAAGGGTGGTAGGACATACAAAGAATGATTTGAACAAAAGCACAGATACAAGGAGTAGGTATATTTGGGGAACAGGCAAAAGGATAAATTCTGAGGACTTTCTGTTCTTTCTAAAGCCAGAATCAAAGTTATTGTAGATATTGCAATTAAAAGGCTAAATTGACAGCTTACAAAATTTACTCTTAAATGCTAATTTTGTATTTTTGCAACTCTGCTCTATCATGGATATGACGATAATTGTTTTCATGATGTCTCTTTCTTTGTTTCTCTCTTTTCAAACCAAAGCTTTTCAATGGCTTTTGGCCAAAAGACATTAAGGTTCTGATTTGAAGATCACAAGAATGAAATATGAGGACCATGCTGAGCAAATTAGCTTGGCTTTATTCCTTAACAAAAGACTGTCCCTAGTACAAGAAATACAAGAAGAGTGTATGTACAAATTATAATAAATCTAGCTCCAACATTAGGTAATTTATCTTGGGTGGTGAGTTAGAAATGTCATACCCTTCTCTGAATTATCACACATGACACTTACCTATAATACATAGTCACGTATTCAAGTTTTTGGTGCACCTATTACTAAACATGAATATGCCATGAAAATAATTTTTATCAACAATAATTAATACTATGTTCCATTAGGTTTAACACCAAAACCTAAAGTTAGAAAATGACATTCTAAATATTGAATTTTAACTTCTTTATGAATTTTCTCGCCATCTCTTAAGGGGAAATGAAAAAAGTGTGAAAAGAGTGAAAGCTGCAATTTAAGTACAGATTCTCATAAATAGAGCCAGCATTTGAAGGAACAAACTTTGTACTGCCAAAGTAAATTATGTGATTAAATACTTTAGAAAACCATTTCAAACTTAGTAAGGACAATTTTGTGGGTATCTACCTAGGAAAGTTGAGTCTCAACCTTCCATTCAAGTCATGGATTGTTCTCTACTGCCTCTCAGAATTTCACATTTGTCAATACTAAAGGGAAAAAATTTCATAATGAGGACTTCCCTGGTAGTCCAGTGGCTAAGACTCTGCACTCCCAATGCAGGGGGCCCAGGTTTAAAACCTGATGGGGGGAACTAGATCCCACACACCACAACTAAGAGTTGGCACGCTGTAACTAGAGATGCTGTGTGTCACAACTAAAAAGGTCCACGTGACACAACCAAGACCTGGTGCAAGCAAATAAAGAAGGAAATATTTTCTTTTAAATTCAGAATAAAGGTTTCCATGTTGAATCATAATTTAGTTACGAGATTATACAACCTTGACCAGAGTATAAGGCATAACAGTGTAATGTGAGTAGCTAAGCTCCTTGATGGTGTTGCTAAGTCGAATCAGTCATGTCCAACCCTGTGCGACCCCCATAGACAGCAGCCCACCAGGGTCCCCCATCCCTGGGATTCTCCAGGCAAGAACACCGGAGTGGGTTGCCATTTCCTTCTCCAATGCATGAAAGTGAAAAGTGATAGTAAAGTCGCTCAGTCGTGTTGGACTCTTCGGGACCGCATGGACTGCAGCCTACCAGGCTCCTCTGGTATGGGATTTTCCAGGCAAGAGTACTGGAGTGGGGTGCCATTTTCTTCTCCAAGCTAAGCTCCTAGGACAACTATAAAGAGCAGAGACCAACCATAGTTTCTTATCCAGCCAGTGATTTACCAGGCTGTCAGGTATTAGTGTTCCCAGACTTTATCCCTTAAGCATCTTTCTTAAAAGCTGGCATTCCACATTTTACTGTTATATTGACCAAAAATTAGTGATCACAAAGTAAAACAGTGTAGGGCTAGTTTCCACCAATCACACTTGCAAAGGTAAAGAAGAAAGCAGTAATACTGCCATGTGGGAAGGTCAGGAAGTAGGCCCTCTTGAATACCTTCATGAGATATAAACTGGTGTGTGCTAAGTCACTTCGGTCATGTCCAGTTGTTTGCAACCCTATGGACTGTAGCCCACCAGGCTCCTTTGTCCGTGGTCTTCTCCAAGCAAGAATACTGGAGTGGGTTGCCTTGCCCTCTTCAAAGGAATCCTCCCAACCCATGGGTCAAACCTGCGTTTCCTGCAGCTCTGGTGTTGCAGGCAGGTTCTTTACCACTGAGCCACTGGGGAAGCCCATAAACTGGTATAATGCATCATCTGAAGGAAGATGTGGCTCTACTCAAAAGAGAAAAGGGACATAAAAATCCCTATATCCTTTGTGCATGTTTAACTTTGGGCAACATTATAAGGCTCCATAGGTCCTGGAGATGAACAGTTATGAGCCCTCAGTCTTTAAAGCAATGAAAAAGAGCCTAGAAGAGCCACAGCTGCACAGTGCCACCTGTGTTTGGAAGCAGTCTGGTCCTTTGACCCCTGTGCCATGTTATAAAAAAAAGTTCAGAAACATAGTGACTGATGCCTCTATAATGAACATGTATTATTTCTGCAATAAACACAGTAATAAATATGGTTATTGTTCTTCAGTCGCTAAGCTGTGTCCAATTCTGACACCATGGACTGCAGCATGCCAGTCTTCCCTGTCCTTCACTATCTCCCAGAATCTGCTCAAACTTATGGCCATTGAGTCAATGATACCATTCAACCATCTCATCCTCTGTCGCCCCCTTCTCCTGCCTTCAATCCTTCCCAACATCAGGGTCTTTTCCAATGAGTCTTGTGGCAGAGTATTGGAGCTTCAGCATCAGTAAATATACATGAAACAAACATAGCAATAAAAAGAACTATGAACAAAGCATGGAGCTTTATGATTTAATGCTTAGAACAACTCTACAGTACTACTAATTATGCCTATTTTCCAGATAAGAGAGCTAAGATACAAGTCAATGAACCCTAGGGATAGAAATTCAGATAGCCTGTATTCTGCAGATTTCTCATACTTCATATTTTCCTGACACCTTACAATTCTAACAAATAGGGCATAAATAACCCACCCAGGTGCCAGGCACACCAGTGTGATAAGGCTGGTCTCTGCCACAACAAGTTCCCCTCTTGTCAACCTTAACTGTGACCCAGTGACTTTCAAACACACCCGTGAAATCCCCGCATGCCTCTGGCTTGCATAATCCATCCTGACCTCTTAAAACTCCTTCCATTCATCCCTCTGCATGTCCCACCATGCCCCACTCTCCTAGGACTCGTAAATATGATACATTTCTTTCACTTTCATACACCTCTCTGTGCTGTCCTTCCACACCTGTGAGCAATTGATCATCCAAAAGAAAAAACCATTTTCAAGTAGCATCATTATTCCTTACAACACAATCTGACACTTAAAACCCTAGATCTTTATTACTGTTTTACAGATAATATTTGTAGTGAATAGTCTGAAAAAAGTTACAAAGCAGTTGAGAGACCAACATCAAATGAGTGAGATTTTTTGTTTTGGAACAAAGGGAGTTGGGGTTTGTTGGTATTTACTTGACTATGTTTATGATTTTTTCAGGAATGAACAATATTTGCTTTTATAATAAAAAAGTTGTTTTAAAAAACTTAAACTTAATCAAAAGCAATAATAAAAATGGGAGGAGTCAATGAGGCAAGGACATTGTTTACCTAGAAATAAAAAGGATGAGGCTAAAGTCACCTCAATTTGGGGCATAAAACAGAGAGGAAAATAAGCGTTCTTAACTCCACCCTCGAAAAACATGTATATGCTATCAAAATCCAAGCAAAAATTATATATAGCTCCAGCTCAGTGTTAAGTATAATGTCTTATACAGTAGGTCTGTGCACAGGAACAAAAAACAAACCTTAATTAGACCTGAGAACATTTCCACAAGTACAGATACCAAGATATTTCAGAGAGTGGAATTCTGTGACTATGTGAATAAGAAACATTTGTAAGTACAATAAATGTTTGTATGAAAATGTATGTAAGCTGTCCAAAGGAATAAGACTTTCTGCTTTTCCTTTAACTTAAAATCTTCCCTCCTTAATTTTATGTATTGAATTTTTTCTTACAAAATACATGTTCATTTTATCAAGCAAAAAGAAAATCAAATGATTCCCCCCTCCCCTCATAACTCCATCCCAGAGGTAACCAAATCCATCAACAACCTATGCTCCAACAAATATGACTATTCTTTTTCTTTCTGCTTACAAAATTGGATTGCACTATACTCTTAAAGAAAAAATGTACATCCTTCCAGTTCACTATGTGTAGCTCTAACTCATTATTAAATTATCATAGTTTTATTCCACATAACAGAAATCCATAATACATTCAACCAGTCCTGTTACAGTAAATTTCCAGTGTTTCTGCTTTACAAACATTGTTATAATACATACCCCTGTAAATATGTCCTTATATACTAAGGTTCTAATTTCTATAGCAAAGATTCCCAAAACTGGGTTGCTGGAACAAAGAGTAAGTAAGTAAGCAAAAAGTAAAGTATGTTTTTGTTCTATTTTAATATTGTGCCTAAGCTGCTCCCCACCCCCAAAAAGTTGTATAGTTGACACTCAAATCAACAACATTTGGAGGAGACCATATCCTCAACACTTGAAAGAGGATTTTTTTTTCCAATCTAATAGATAAAATGCTATCAAATAGAAATTAGTCATTTAATCTCCTTCAGGAGATAAACACAACATCTTTCACATGTTCACTGGCCAGCTGTGTTTCATCTTCTGTTCACATGGTTGACCATTTTTCCTTTTGGTCTTTTGTCCTTTTCTTCACAATGTCTAAGAGCTCTTTGCAGACCAGGGATATAATATCTTGTCATAATACTGTAAATATTTTCTCCTAATCTTTCTTCTGACTTCAATTATGATTTCATTTGTTATATTAGTTATAAATTTTACAAACCAATCCAAAGAATATAGCATTGGATTAGGGGTTATAAGAAGCAGACAATGGTATTTTTTGCTTTATACATGAGATCTCTAAAGCCTTCACAGACTGCTACTTATCATAAGCAAGAAGGACAGAGGTTAGCTTTATTTTATCATCAACAGATTATGTCAATAATCCATGTTTTCAAAAATCACTTTAAAGAAAAAATTTGGACAAATTCCCACCATTTTATGGTAAAAGGAAGACAGAAGAGGAGGAAGCTTATGCAAAAGAATGTTATGTTCTTTCACAAATGAAAATTTATGAGAACAGTCCCTTCCTTACTAGGATAATGAACTGTAGAAATGCATATTATTAACATATATTATCACAGATATTACACACACACACAATAAACTCAATATTATTGTTAGGTGCCAGGCATTATGTTATGTGCTTTCCATGGAGGATCTATGTATCTCCATTAAAAGATGAGGCTCTCTGAGAAGTTAATTTCACTCGCCCAAAGCACATAGTTACTATAAAATCTAAATACTACACTATGCTATTTAGCAGGAAATGGGTGTGAGGTCAAACCTTCCAAAGGACAAAAATATTATTAGATATTATCATATATACATACTCTTGCCAGACTGCTGACGTATTTCTAAAATCTTATCATATACCTATATCGGACTTACATATGATTATCTTTTGAAGGGTTTTGAATATCAAAGTAACCTCAACACTATCTTAGAGGAAATCACATTAGCAAATATGGTCCAACTGACAAATTTCCCTTTGTTCAATAGGAATAAACAGAGCATCAGATATGCTAGATCCTAGTCAGGGGAAGGCAGACACAAAAATGGAGGGGGGAAACGGTAAATAAGCCCTCTAGGTGCCCACTGTTCAGCTAGTTAGAGAAGACAGAATAAATAGTTCCAATAAAACGTGATAAATGCCATGACTGCTAAACATACATGAAATACTATAACACTGCAGAAGACAGAGTGTCACTATCTGCAGAAGGCTAGGAAGTGTGCCTGAAAAGGCAACATTTGAGCGAGGTATTGAAGGATTTGTAGGGTTTTTCCAGGAAGTAAAAAATGAGAATGGCACAAACTAGCAGAAAGAAAACTTGTACAAAGATATGGACAAATGCAAAGGCAGAGTTCATTTGGGGAAAGGTTGGAGAAAAAAGAATAAGAATGGTCACAAAGTCAGATGTTTCAGGGAAAAAAAGATGAAGGATAAAAATGGTAAGTTGCACTGGGACATGATGATAAAAGACCTTTTCTGCAACCCTAAGATTGTGGACTTTATTTATGATGGATATGATAAAGGGTTTTTAAACAGGAGAAAGACATCATATTTGTGTTTTGCAAAAATAAGTAAGGAAGCCAGCTGTCCATTAAAAGACAGTGTAGAAGAAAGCAGACAATTTAGGCAACTGTGGCTTGGTTGAAATGGCTTAGGTCAAAGATGATGAGAGCCAGAACCAAAGCAGTGGCACAGAGCTGAAGAGAGAATTAGATTTAAGAGTCACGTAGGAGGCAGAATTGCAAGCACTTCTACCTCACTAAATGAGAGGAGAAGAAAAGTCTCATTAGTGACTCAGATTTCTAATTTAAAGCAATGATTACAAATAGATAAAAGGCTTCTTCAGGATTCCGTGTAAATGTGTATTAGGTATTTACTCATCCCTTCAGAGTCTTCATCAATTTCTGAGCTTAGACTTAGCTCACTGGAAGGTTCTGGAAAATACCTCACCTCAGTTTGGGAGCATAGACAATTTTTAAGCAGGTAGAAATCTTACAGGTTAGGGGGATACTCTGAGTAAAAGTGTAATGATTTGACCAAACTCATGTATATTCTGAATAACAGACTGAATTGAAATTTTCCAACTCAGGGAGCAATTCATTACACTGATTTTTCAAACACCTGGAGAATTCCAGATTGATCAGTTCCACGTATTGAGAGATTCAATGGAGACTTAAGTAGACATCCACACAATCTAAGCCATGCCATTTCAAACCTGGTAACAGCTTTGGAGAAGGAAATCGCAACCCACTCCAGTATTCTTGCCTAGAGAATCTTGTGGACAGAAGAGCCTGGGGGCTGCTGTCCATAGGGCTGCACAGAGTCGGACACAACTGAAGTGACTTAGCATGCATGCATGCATTGGAAAAGGAAATGGCAACCCACTCCAGTATTCTTACCTGGAGAATCCCAGGGACAGAGGAGCCTGATGGGCTTCTGTCTATGGGGTCGCACAGAGTTGGACATGACTGAAGCAACTTAGCAGCAGCAGCAGCAACAGCTTTGAAATCTAACCAGACTTTGCAAAATGCAGCATGGACCACAAGATTTTAATTACTGTTTATACACCTGTTCTACTAGACCCAGAAAACTAAAGTAGCACAGTTTCCTGGCACTCCTAATGCTTTAATAAGATTAAAAGTTATCAAAACCTTAAAGAGATGCTAAAAACCTCAAATCTCAAGAAATCAACTTCGAAATATTGGATCACCACTGAGATATCATTTGCTACTACCTGTATTTAGCAAGATGCTAAATTAGTTCCATTGAAAAGCTACCACACTAAAAAAGAAGAGTACCTTTAAAATACAATATGTAAGGACTTCCCTGGTGGTTCAGTGGTTAAAAATCCATCCTGCAATCTGGGGCACATGGGTTCTCCCAGGTCAGGGAACTAAGATCCCACATGCCTCGGAGCAACTAAGTCTATGGGCCACAACTAGAGAGTCCCTACACCCCAACAGAAGATCATGCCTGCTGCAACTAAGAACCAACTCAGCCAAATACATTAACTGGAAAAGAGTAACCCCTGTGTGCTGTAACTAGACAAAGTCCCTATGCAGCAATGAAGATCCAATACAGTAAAAACTGTAAATAAATAAATAAAAATGATAAAAAACAACATATAAATATATGTATTTATACAGCACTAAACAAGTTGAATAAATTACCTTATCATACAATTTGATCCTTACAACTCCGAGATGCATAAAGCAGGCATTATCATTATCCTCATTTTGTAGATGAGGAAACTGAACTGCAGATAAATTCAGAATCACACTTATATTCTCATGTATCTTCTGACTCTAAGTTTACATCCCTTCCACTAAGTAGAAATGATTCCCTTTTCTTTATATTTCGAGTTGTTGAGATAAAACACAACATTAAAATCATTTGTTGGACTTTCCTGGTGATCTAGTGGCTAAGACCCTGAGCTCCCAATGCAGGGAGCCCTGGTTCCATCGCTGGGAACTAGATCACATGCCACAACTAAGAGCCAGTGTGGTTAAATAAATAAATGATTTATATTGAAGCTGACTTATAGTCTGTTAAGAAAAAATAAAATAAAACCATTTATTTATTGTCAACATTTTGCTGCATGGTACTGCAGATCAAACTCTTTCAAAGGAGTTAGGCTTCATCTGCACACCACAGGTAAACCTGAAATTCTCCTCTGAACATCTCTTACAAACAGGTAGACACTGGGATACTGATGGTGTAATGAATTTCTCTCCAGCTTCTACACCTATTATTAAAATCACTGGGTAACTTTCTCATCCCCAGCAGTCTGCTTGAATATGACACCTCCACAACAGTAATGTATAAACACTTTCAAAGGTTGATCATTTTGAGTTGAATATTTAACTATTATGACTTTGTTCAACAGGAAGGATAGTTGTTGTTATGAAAATGTACAATACATACAAGACAAAAGACAAAAGAAGGACCTAGGTCCCTCACACTGCAGGCAGATTCTTTACCAGCTGAGCCACCAAAGAAGCCCAGGAATACTGGAGTGGGTAGCCTATCTGTTCTCCAGCAAATCTTCCCGACCCAGGAATTGAACTGGCGTCTCCTGCTTTACCAGCTGAGCTACCAAGAAAGTCCCAGACCTCCAGAGCGGCACGATAATAAATATGCATGGTTTTAAGCCAGAAAAGTGATCTATACTTCAAATTAAATTTGGAAAACAAATATTACCATTTTTTTTTTAAAAGTGAAAGTGTTAATCGCTCAGTCATGTCTGACTCTTTGGGACCCCATGGATCATAGCCCATCAGGCTCCTCTGTCCATGGGATTGTCCAGGCAAGAATACTGGAGTGGGTAACCATTCCATTCTCCAGGGGATTTTTCTGACCCAGGGATTAAACCTGGGTCTCCTGCACTGCAGGCAGATTCCAGGATATATCTGCAAAATAAAACAAAACTACACATTTAGATTCTTTGAGGATAATAATACACATACAGACAACTATTTCTAGATATAATAGGATACTGCACACCTTCTGAACCCATGAAGAATGATAAGGACAGCTTGAGTATCATTTTATAATTAAACATTTAGTACTAAAATTACATGTGAATTTTGTAAAAAACTGACAGTACCATATGATACATTAGTCTCAATTATCCAAAACATAAAATAAACAAGGAAGTTAATTTTTAAATTACATCAACTCAACCGTATGGTATTATAAATGTTTAAAAAGAAAAAGATGCTGTTCTCTGTGCAAAAGTACATCTGAAACTTTAGAAAACAATTCAAAGTTTATTTTACATGGAATATTTGCCCTATATATAATGATAATGAGGTCTCTTTAGTTAAGCCTAGTAGTAACAGAGTTCATCATATAAAAGGTATTCAAACTATATTCGTTCAGTTTAGTAGCTCAATCTTGTCCAACTCTTTGTGACCACATGGACTGCAGCATGCCAGGCATCCCTGTCCATGACCAATTCCTGGAGTTTACTCAAACTCAAGTCCATTCAGTCAGTGATGCCATCCAACAATCTCATCCTCTGTCATTCCCTTCTCCTCCCTCCTTCAATCTTTCCCAGCATCAGGGGCTTTCCAAATGAGTCAGTTCTTCACATCAAGTGGCCAAAGTATTAGAGTTTCAGTTTCAACACCAGTCCTTTGAATGAATTATTCAGGACTGATTTCCTTTAGGATTGACTGGTTGGATCTCCTTTCTGTCCAAGGGACTCTCAAGAGTCTTCTCCAACACCACAGTTCAAAAGCATCAATTCTTCGGCACTCAGCTTTCTTTACAGTCCAATTCTCACATCCATACATGACCACTGGAAAAACCACAGCATTGACTAGACTGACCTTGGTTGGCAAATTAATGTCTCTGCATTTAATATGCTGTCTTGGTCATAACATTTCTTCCAAGGAGTAAGCGTCTTTTAATTTCATGGCTGCAGTGATTTTGGAGCCCAAAAAAATGAAGTCTCTCACTGTTTCTATTGTTTTCTGGTCTGTTTGCCATGAAGTGATGGGACCAGATGCCATGATCTTAGTTTTCTGAATGTTCAGTTTTAAGCCAACTTTTTCACTCTCCTCTTTCATTTTCATTAAGAGGCTCTTTAGTTCTTCTTCATTTTCTGCCATAAGGGTGGTGTCATCTGCACACCTGAGGTGACTGATATTTCTCCCGGCAATCTTGATTCCAATGTGTGCTTCATCCAGCCCAGTGTTTCTCATGATGTACTCTGCATAGACGTTAAATAAGTAGGGTGACAATATACAGCCTTGACAAACTCCTTTTCCTATTTGGAACCAGTTTATTGTTCCATGTCCAGTTCTAACTGTTGCTTCCTGACCTGCTGACAGATTTCTCAAGAGGCAGGTCAGGTGGTCTGGTATTCCCATCTCTTGAAGAATTTCCCACAGTTTGTAGTATTCCACACAGTCAAAGGCTTTGGCAAAGTCAATAAAGCACATGTTTTTCTGGAACTCTCTTGCTTTTTCAATGATCCAATGGATGTTAGCAATTTGATCTCTCGTTCTTCTGCCTTTTCTAAAACCCGCTTGAATATCTAGAAGTTCACAGTTCACGTATTGCTGAAGCCTGGCTTGGAGAATTTTGAGCATTACTTTACTAGTGTGTGAGATGAGTGCAATTGTGTGGTAGTTTGAGCATTCCTTGGCATTGCCTTTCTTTGGGATTGGAATGAAAACTTACCTTTTTCAGTCCTGTGGCCACTGCTGAGTTTTTCATATTTGCTGGCATATTGAATGCAGCACTTTCACAGCATCATCTTTCAGGATTTGAAATAGCTCAACTGGAATTCCATCACCTCCACTAGCTTTGTTTGTAGTGATGCTTCCTAAGGCCCTCTTGACTTCATATTCCAAGATATCTGGCTCTAGGTGAGTGATCATACCATTGTGATTATCTGGGTCATGAAGATCTTTTTTGTATAGTTCTTCTGTATATTCTGCCATCTCTTTTTAATATCTTCTGCTTCTTTTAGGTCCATACCATTTCTGTCCTTTATTGAGCCCATCTTTGCATGAAACGTTCCCTTGGTATCTCTAATTTTCTTGAAGAGATCTCTAGTCTTTCCCATTCTATTGTTTTCCTCTATTTCTTTGCATTGATCACTAAGGAATACTTTCTTATCTCTCTTTGCTATTCTGTGGAACTCTGCATTCAAATGGGTATCTTTTCTTTTCTCCTTTGCCTTTTGCTTCTCTTCTTTTCACAGCTATTTGTAAGGCCTCCTCAGACAACCACTTTGCCTTTCTGCATTTCTTTTTCTTGGGCATGGTCTTGATCACTGCCTCCTGTACAATGTCAAGAACCTCCATCTATAGTTCTTCAGGCACTCTGTCTATCAGATCTAATCCCTTGAATCTATTTCTCAGTTCCACTGCATAATCGTAAGGGATTTGATTAAGGTCATACCTGAATGGTCTAGTGGTTTTCCCTACTTTCTTCAATTTAAGTCTGAATTTGGGAATAAGGAGTTCATGATCTGAGCCACAGTCAGCTTGCAGTCTTGTTTTTGCTGACTCTAAAGAGCTTCTCCAACTTTGCCTGCAAAGAATATAATCAATCTGACATTAAGTAAAGTATTATTTTTAACTTCACCATTCAGAGGGCTGAATTAGCCATACTCACTGAGCACACTATCGTTATTTTCTTTCCTTATTTGTTTCTCTTTATCTCCTTAGCCCAGTCTCATGCACGGGGCCCCACAGGCAACCATTCCAACATGCTTAGTGAGTCCTTTAGGTAAGTGTTCGTACAAGAAGTGTACCGTGCTGTGCTTGTGTGTTTTCACCTTGTATGTGAGTCGCTCAGTCATGTCTGACTCTCTGCAAACCCATATACTGTAGCACACCAGGCTCCTCTGTCCATGGAATTCTCCAGGCAAGAATACTGGAGTGGATAGCCATTCCCTTCTCCAGGGGATCTTCCCGACCTAGAGATTAAACCTGGGTCTCCCGTATTGCAGGCAGATTCTTTACTATCTGAGCCATCAGGGAAGCCCATTATAAATTTTTAATTCATATGAATGATAAATATACCTCCCCCTCTTACATTTTAGCAAGCACGATAGTCTAGTCTTCATATCCATTCATGGTGCTTCTGTTTACCTAACCAGTTGCTGCTAATGGTTGCAGACAACTCCATGATGCGCACCCATCAGTCCATCCCTCCCAGCAAAGTTCCCCCAGTTACCTCCCCACCACCAGCAGTCTTACCAATAATACAGCAGTGAGTAACCTTGCTCGCATTCTCTGGGAGACCTGGAGGACACATTCCAATGTCTGACTGTAGAAAGGAATTTCTGGGTCACAGAGCAACTACCTAGTTAATTTGCTTAAATAATGCCTGAGTGCTTTCCAGAACAGCTGCCCCAGACTGTGCTCCCACCATCCATACACAGGGTTTCCTGTTTACTGTCCAATTCCCTCCCTCAACTTTGCCACTTATTAGCTTCATAAAGACCATGAACAAGTCTACCTCTGAACCTTGCTTTTCTTTTCACCAGATTTAGACTATTTACTCCAATTGCCTGATGTGGTTGTTCTGAGGAACAAATGTTTGAAATAACATGCAAGTTCTTTAAGGAATATAAATAGTTGTCTACAAATGTAAGCAATTACATTGCTGCAATCTTTGTTCTTATGATAATTTCTGAATATCTTGCACCCCCATACACTTAAACACACCTCTGCCAAAAGAGAAGAGATAACTGAATAAACTTGAAGCTTGGAAAATAAAACTTTATCCTGGATACCTAAACATTGAGGGAGACTGAAACAGACTGTGGAAAATACACTTTCTTCTTTATTTACTCATCTATGCATTTACTTGGAGAAGGCAATGGCACCCCACTCCAGTACTCTTGCCTGGAAAATCCCATAGATGGAGGAGCCTGGTGGGCTACAGTCCATGGGGTCGCTAAGAGTCGGACACGACTAAGTGACTTCACTTTCACTTTTCACTTTCATGCATTGGAGAAGGAAATGACAACCCACTCCAGTGTTCTTGCCTTGAGAATCCCAGGGACGGGGGAGCCTGGTGGGCTGCCGTCTATGGGGTCGCACAGAGTCGGACACGACTGAAGCGACTTAGCAGCAGACTTAGCAGCATGCATTCACTTGGGGCTTCCCTGATGGTTAAGCAGTAAAGAACCCACTTGCAATGCAGGAGATGCAGTTTCTATCCCTGGGGTTGGGAAGATTCCCTGGAGAAGGAAATGGCAACCCACTCCAATATTCTTGCCTGGAGAATTTCATGGACAGAGGAGACTGGGGGCTACAGTCCATGGGGTGCAGAACAGTCAGACAGGACTTAGTGACTAAACAACAACAATGCACTTACCTAATCAAAGATTTTAAGGACTGACACTCTGCTGGTAGTAAAATAAAATAAAAAATTTGTAGAGCAAATATGCACATAGTACATAAACAAACTTTCCATCTGTGTCTTATTTTTGTACATAAATTTTATCCCAAAATGTAATTACCTCAAAGTTGGTACCTTCTGATTTCCCAGCCTAACAGCTCCTATTTACTGACCACCCACTGTATCAATGTCTCATGTATATTTCCTGAAACACTTAGAACAATCCTGCAAGGTGGATGTTACTAGTTCCTCAAGAAAAGAGAAAAGAGACACAGTTAGGTGATTTACCTAATAGAGTAATTGAATGGTAATTAATTGGCAACAGACTCAGAAAACCAGTAGGTTATTCTAAAGTCCCAAGCTTACTCTTTCCATACCACTTCATTTCCTCTTGAAAGATATGTTCAAAGATATGCCTTCAGCAGAGGACAGACTATCACAGGAGCTATAAAGATATGAGAAAAATGCACAGAAATTATAAAGATACAGGATTCCCTTGTGGCTCAATGGTAAATGTTAATTCAGGAGACGTAGGTTAGATCCCTGGTCCAAGATGATCCCCCAAGCCTGTATTTTTCAGTTCAGTTCAGTCGCTCCGTCGTGTCCGATTCTTTGCGACCCCATGGACTGCAGCACACCAGGCCTCCCTGTCCATAACCAACTCCTGGAGTTTACTCAAACTCAAGTCCATTCAGTTGGTGATGCCATCCAGCCATCTTATCCTCTGCCGTCCCCTTTTCCTCCCTCCTTCAATCTTTCCAGGCATCAGGGGCTTTCCAAATGAGTCAGTTCTTCACATCAGGTGGCCAAAGTATTGGAGTTTCAGTTTCAACATCAGTCCTTCCAATGAATATTCATTTCCTTTAGGATGGACCAGTTGGATCTCCTTGCCGTCCAAAGGACTCTCAAGAGTCTTCTCCAACACCACAGTTCAAAAGCATCAATTCTTTGGTGCTCAGCTTTCTTTATAGTTCAACTCTCACATCCATGCATGACTACTAGAAAAACCATAGCTTTGACTAGACGGACCCTTGTTGACAAATTAATGTCTCTCCTTTTTAATATGCTGTCTAGGTTGGTCATAACTTTTCTTCCAAGGAGCAACCGTCTTTTAATTTCATGGCTGCAGTCACCATCTGCAGTGATTTTGGAGCCCCCAAAAATAAAGTCTCTCACTGTTTCTACTGTTTCCCCATCTATTTGCAATGAAGTGATGGGACCAGATGCTATGATCTTAGTTTTCTGAATGTTGAGTTTTAAGCCAACTTCTTTACTCTCCTCTTTCACTTTCTTCAAGAGGCTTTTTAGTCCTTCACTTTCTGCCATAAGGGTGGTGTCATCTGCATACCTGAGGTGATTGATATTTCTCCTGGAACTCTTGATTCCAGCTTGTGCTTCATCCAGTCCAACATTTCTCATGATGTACTTTGCATATAAGT
>NW_011494952.1:5588843-5599046 GCF_000754665.1 Bison bison bison | reverse complement strand
GCTTTGGCATAATCAATAAAGCAGAAGTAGATGTTTTTCTGGAACTCTCTTGCTTTTTTGATGATCCAACGGATGTTGGTAATTTGATCTCTGGTTCCTCTGCCTTTTCTAAAACCAGCTTGAACATCTGGAAGTTCACGGTTCACGTACTGTAGAAGCCTGGCTTCGAGAATTTTGAACATTACTTTACTAGCATGTGAGATGAGTGTAATTATGTGGTAGTTTGAGCATTCTTTGGCATTGCCTTTCTTTGGGATTGGAATGAAATCTCCTCCCCCCCCCATTTTGATCTGAGATAATTCATTTTTCTAGAGATGCCTTTTACTGGTACAGTTAAGCATATACTATCTTTTGATTCTCCAATGCTACTCCTGATATTTAAACTCCTATACACACAACATAGGTGTGGTTGGGAGAATATCTGTGTCAACCAAACGACCTATCCTAAAACTTCTATATTCATAATAGCCAGTTTACTCATAATAGCCAAAGCTGAAAACAATTCAAGTGTCTGGCAAATAGATTAACAATCTATGGTATATTTGTACAATGAAATATTGTGCTATGTGCTAAATCACTTAGGTCCTCTCCAACTCCTTGAGACCCTATAGCCCATAGGCAACCAGGCTCCTCTGTCCAGGTGATTCTCTAGGCAAGCATACTGGCGTGGGTTGCCATGCCCTCCTCCAGGGGATCGCCCCAACCCAGGGATCGAACCTGCATCTTTACGTCTCCTGCATTGGCAGGGTAGTTCTTTGCCGCTAGTGCCACCTGAGAAGCCCAGGTGGCTCAGACAGTAAAGAGTCTGCCCACAATGGGGGAGATTCAGGTTTGATCCCTAGGTCAGGAAGACCCCCCTGCAGAAGAACACGACAGCCCACCTCAGTATTCTTGCCTCGAGAATCCCTTGGACAGAGGAGCCTGGCAGGGAAAGAGTCAGACACCACTGAGTGACTAACACTATAAAATATTACTCAGCAACAAAAAGGAATAATCTACTAATACCTACAGGTGCCTGGATAAATATCAAAAACATTATGCTAAGGGAAAGAATCCAGAAAAACATGCAGGTAAAGCAAATCTATGGTAAAAGAAATCAAACCCGTGCTTGCCTGGAAGGTTGGAGGGAGTTTAACTGGGAAAGAACAGAAGTGAACTTCTTAGGATAATAAATAGTCTGTCGTGATGAGGTAAAATGTTTGTAAGAGTGGGAGAACTGTACACTTAAATTTGGTGAATTTTATCATATATATATAAATTAGACCTCAATAAAGATGACTAATAAACTTCCACACACCAATACATACACAAGAGAAAAAAAAACCTATTATGCTTCACTTGACCTCCAAAGCAACAGAATCTTAAAAATCTCAGTTACACCCTTCTAACATCTAATAATCCAGTTACAGGCCTCAGTTCTCTCATTTCTTTTTTTTAATTAATTTTTATTAGGGTATACTTGATTTACAACATTCTGTTAGTCTCTGCTGTATAGCAAAGTGAATTAGTTATATGTATACATATATCGCCTCTTTTTAGATTCTTTCCCCATTTAAGACATTACAGAGTATTGATTGGAGTTCCCTGTGCTACATATACTACAGTAGGTTCTTTTTTTTTTTTTCATACAACCGTTCAATACAAATTCTATTCAAGTTCCCATACACTACAAACTAGGAGACAGAGGAACAAATCCAGGGACATAAATCAAGGTGTAAAAATTTCATGACTAAAGGTACTGAATCATACAGTCTGTTCTCTTATCACTGCAGAATTATGTTAGACATCAGGATCAAAAGATATTTGAAAATAACCCATATATTTTCAAGTGCAATGTGACACTTACCAAGAGAGACCTTTGACTTAGCCATTGAACGCCTAAATAATGTTAGAAGAATGAAAAAAACAGGGTGATTGTAAAGAAGAAAGTATTTAAATGGGAAATTAATATCACAGATACTTTTTTAAAAACCCATATATTTGGAAATTACATACAAAGATACTTTGAAAAACCCCATGTATTTGGAAATACAATTAAATATCCACTTTTAAATGACGGGTGTATCTACAGTAGATTCCCATTAGCTATCTACTTTAATAAATAATAGTGTGTGTATATTTAATGGAGAAGGCAATGGCACCCCACTCCAGTACTCTTGCCTGCAAAATCCCATGGACAGAGGAGCCTGGTGGGCTGCAGTCCATGGGGTTGCTAAGAGTAGGACACGACTGAGCGACTTCACTTTCACTTTTCACTTTCATGCATTGGAGAAGGAAATGGCAACCCACTCCAGTGTTCTTGCCTGGAGAATCCCAGGGACAGGGCATCCTGGTGGGCTGCCGTCTATGGGGTCGCACAGAGTCGGACACAACTGAAGTGACTCAGCAGCAGCAGCAGTATATATAATAGATAATAGTGTGTGTATATGTCAATATCAATCTTTCAATTTATCCTCCCCCACCCCATCCTTTCCCCCTTGGTTACCATGAGTTGTTTTCTACATCTGTGACTCCATTTGTTTTGTAAATAAGTTCATTTGCACCATTTTTTTAGATTCCACATATAAGCAATAGCATTTGATATCTGTCTTTCTCTGTCTGACTTACTTCACTCAGTATAACAATCTCAAGTCCATCCGGTTCTCTCACTTCTAATCCAGATATTTCAGGATCTACTTGGTATTTATTTTGTCCCCAGTGGAAAAAGAGACCTGATCTACCATTCTCAGTACAAGAGTCCTTTCTCTACTGAAAGTTCATTTAAATAGCCTACTAAACTATGAGATTCTGGAAAGCAAAAACTAGTTCTTATTTACCCATGCTGTGTGCCTAATATCTGTTAAGTGCCAAATATGTTTTGGATAGATTTTATTGGTCCAACGAAAAAAATTCAGTATGTAAGTGGTGTGCTGGAACTAGCTAATATCAGCTTTCAGGGAAGCCAACTCTGTACATTTCTTCCCAACTCCACGCTCACCTTGCACCAGCAGCTTGAAATAAGCCACAGTGAAAGTATTTTGTGATACTATGACTTATAATAAGAAATATAGGGACTTCTCTGGTGGTCCAGTTCAGGGGGTATGGGCTCAATCCCTGTTTGGGGAACTATGATCCCACCTGCCTCTGAAAATAAATAAAATGGGGGTTTATGTTAAAAGAAAAGAAATATATATTTGGTCTTCAACCTGTTCCTGGCACGTGCGTGGGTGCTCTGTCACTCAGTCATATCCAACTCTTCGTGACCCCATGGACTGCAGTCTGCCAGACTCCTCTGTCCATGGAATTTTCCAGGCAGGATTACTGGAGTGGATTGCCATTTCCTCCTCCAGGGGATCTTCCCGACCCAGGGATGGAACCCACATCTCCCGCGTTGTCAGGCGGGTTCTTTACCTCCGAGCCACCTGGGAAGCCCCTGTTCCCGGCACAGAGCTCCTAAAACCCCTGAGAGTGGTAAAGGTGTCTTGTTATGTTATTAAGGTGACTTCTGAAAAGCTCCTAAGGAAGGGAGGTCAGCAGCCAGTGGAACCAACCACCTGCTTAGAAGGTTGGGACTGAAAGTCCCCATCCACCCCACTCCCTCGACCTCAGGGGAGGGAACAGGGACTGGAAGTTGAATCCATCGCCAATGGCTAAGGATTTAATCAGTCATGCCTCTGTAATGCGTGTGTGTTAGTAGCTCAGTCGTATCTGACTCTTTGTGATCCCATGGACTGTAGCCCACCAGGCTCCTCTGTCTGTGGAATAATGAGGCCTCTATAAAAACCCAAAAGGAGGGGACTTAGCAGAGCTTCCAGGATGGAGATGCAGCTTTCCTGGGGAGACACAGGCAGAGCTGCATCCTCTGAGAAAACGTGGAAGCTCTGAGCCTCTTCCGCAGACTTTGCCCTATGTATCTCTTCCATCTGGCTGTTGTTGGGTTATATTCTTTTACAATAAACTGGTAATCTAGTAAGTAAAATGCTTCTCTGATTTCTATGAGCTCTTCTAGCAAATTACTCAAACCCAGGAAGGGGTCACTAAAACCTCTAATCTATAGCCAGCAGGTCAAAAGCACATGTGATAAGCTGGGTTCATGATCTGCATCTGAAAATGGGCAGGGCAGTGGGGGGCAGACTCGTGGAACTAAGCCCTTAACCTGTGGAATCTCAGGCTATCTCAGGGTAGATAGCTTCGGAATTGAGTTGAATAGCAGGACACCCTGCTGACGTCAGAGCGCTGCTTGCTTAATGTGGGAAACCCTAGACCCTCCAAACACACACTGGAACTCATCACCAAAAGTTGCATTTTCACTGCAGAATTGGGTGAATGCTATAAATCAGGGCTTTTTGGTTTTGTTCTTTGTTTTCTGAGACACAGTCTACAGCATATTACTGATCACTCAAATTTAAGAAAGAAGGAGGTAGGAGGGATGGAGGGGAGAAGGAGGGCAAAGAGGAAAGAGGATAGGGGAAAGGAAGGAGGAAATGGAGTGGGGGGCAGGAGGAGGAGAATCAAGAGAAAACCTAAAGGACCCACAGAGCTTAAACAGTTACCCCACTGCTCTCCACCCAATTGAAGTGTCCCACGTCACTCCCAATCAAATCCCCTGCCTTTGGTGAGTGTTGAGTTACTAGCCCAGATCCACTGAGTTGTCTGGTTATTTCCCCTTGGAACTAATAAATTCCTGATGCTCTAAATCATCATGAATTGCAAAAAGCACAATTTCCTTAAAGTCAGGTTTTCAGGAGAAAATAAATCACTTAAACAATACAAAATAAACTTGAAAGTTCCCGACATTTGGAAAATTATCCTAACATCAGGAATGTCAAAACAGGAGTGGGAAAATGCTTCTGTATCACTTTATTTCTAATCATCTCCATCTCTCTTTTAGGGTAAAAAGAAAAAACTCTTTTCATTTTTTTTTAATCACAGACTATTTCAGCTGGAATAAACCCTCAGAATAGTTTTCTCCAACTCTGTCCTTTTCCAGGTGGAGAAATGGAAGCCCATGAGATAGATTCTGAGGTTCCAGTGCTAAAGTTACTTGGGAAATGGGGACTCCATTCCTGGCCTCCTGATTTCACCATCATGGCTATGTCCACTGCTCAAGCCAACAGGGGTTCTAATTCAGTTTCAGCCCTTACCAAACATAACTTGCACGGCCTTCGTGAAGCTCAGTTTCCTAGTGTATAAAGCAAGAAGAGTTAATAATTTCTACTCCACAATTTGTTTTAAAGTATACAGTATCTACCAAGAGAGGTACAAGAAATCACAGTTGCTATTATTAAAGATGCATATGTCTTCTCTATTCAATTAAACCATGAACTTTTTTAACATATAAGGATATTTACTCACAGCACTGTCTGTAGGTGCCAAAAAACTAGAAATAAGGCAAATGTTTGCTAACAAGGAAATTATGAAATAAATTAGAGTCTATCCACACTGTGAATATTAGGTCACCATAAACAAGAATAAATTAGATCACTTTTTCAGACATTTCTCTGTCCTTTTTGGTACAGGTTTCCATTCTGTGGCACTTTGCAGTAAAGAAACTGGTAAGTGTATTTCCTGATGCACCTCTCCTTAAATTCTTAGGTATCTTCATCTACATTTTCCTTCTTAATTATACACTAAGGCCCACTCTAAATATGAGGCACCTGATTAAATGATACCAAAGATCTATGCCTGGAAAATTTTCTAATGCTGGCACTCTGTGAGTGCTATCTGATGTAAACGCAAAGTCACTTGGATTATGAGAGTAAAAACCAAGACTGGATTTCCCTGCCGGTCCACTGGTTAAGAATCCTCCTGCCAATGCAGGGGACGTGGGTTCGATCCCTGGTCCAGGAAGATTCCACATGCCTTGGGGCAACTAAAGCCCATGCACCACAACTACCCAGCCTGCACTCTAGAGCCGGAGCTGCAAACACTGAGCCCACGTGCTACAACTAATGAGGCCCTTGCTCTAGAGCCTGTGCTCCACAAGGGAAGCCACCACAACTAGAGAGTAGCCATTGATGGCTGCCACTAGAGAAAGCCTTCACGCAGCAACAAAGACCCAGAGAACGCAGCCAAAAATAAAAAATTTTTTAAAGACTCTTATGTACCTGGGAGTGCCTTTCACATGATAGGAGTGCAAAGTACTGTTCATATGGCTAATGCCATTTCTAAATCTGAATGCTGGAGCCTTCTCAACATTTATTTGATCATCAAACATTAATTGAAGGCCTATGGTGTGTCAAGCCCTGTGTTTGATGTTAAAGAGCAAAGCTACAGTTTTGTCAGGTTCCATATACAATATCATGACGTGGAAAAAAAAGAGAGACAGGAGAAGCCCCACACCTGTAAGCAGAACCTTGGCAGTGAGTCATGGCATCATCCAGAGGGGCTGCAGAGCAGCAATGAAGTTCCACGCTGGAGGGACTTCATAGTCACTAGTGAATCACCGTAGGTATCTTTAAAACTCTATGGGAAACAGCCTTTCCAAGTCAGTCACACACAGTTCTTTAGCCTACAATGGTACTTAAATTAACTTCCATTCTGCTCCTTTCAGCTACCAGACCAGGTCCAAATATTCCTGCCCTGCCCAGAAAACAAAATGTATGTTATGGCCAATTTTTCAGTATTTCCCTTTTCTTAATGTTATCTGGAAAAAAAAAAAAAGGCAGTTACTAAGCATCATCTGATGAAAGAAATCCCAAAATAATTTATTTCACATTTTGAAGCTCTAACTCCAAACACTAGTTCACTTAATGTTTATTTATTACTAGCTTCTTCTACAAAAAATATTAATACCACTTCTGTTCAGTTCTGAAAACATGTAACTTTCATATTCACATGATTGCTTTCTTCTTGTGATTGCTTTCTTCTTGAGACATTGGACTGTCCCAAGAGAGGAAATTCAGGAGTAATTTCCAGAAAACATCAAAGAATTGGTTCTATTAATACTTTGGTGCCATTGATCTCACCCCCATGGTCAAGCAGGAACCTAACTGGTTCCTAGAAAAACCTACATCCTTCTGAACAAACAAATCCATTGGAAGATACTGTTCGCTCACAACATCGAACACAAAGGGGCATGTGTCTAGGTATTTCAACCATGACTACAGATTTTAAAGATTTTCTACATCCTTTATAGTCCAATCAGGAAAAATTTACTCAAACACACACTGTACCTAACTTAGATAGAACACAGAACTTTGAATCTGTAACTAACCACAGGTGCCACTGCTGCTGCTGCTAAGCTGGTGCAGTCGTACTCTGTGCAACCCCATAGACGGCAGCCCACCAGGCTCCTCTGTCCCTGGGATTCTCCAGGGAAGAACACTGGAGTGGGTCGCCATTTCCTTCTCCAATGCATGCATGCGTGCACGCTAAGTCACTTCAGTCGTGTCTGACTCTGTGTGACCCCATGGACAGCAGCCCACCAGGCTCCTCCGTCCACAGGATTCTCCAGGCAAGAATACAGGAGTGGGTTGCCATTTCCCTCTCCAAACCACAGCTATGCCTCTAGAACTTAAAAACATGGTGAATAGAAAGCACACAATATCAAAATAACTTTTTAAAATGATATCATGAATTAATTTTCAAAATTTTAAGCTGTTTTCACATATTGACATGGGATGAAAATGAAAAATCACAATTAAATGTCCCTACTGTTCCATTAGCATTAACCCAACATCTTGCTGGCATTTACATTTGCAAGATCCAAGGCTAGGGTTATATGAACAACAGCCCAGTCAATACAGTCAAGGAAAGGTTACTTCAGATCTGATTAGATCATTAGTAACCTTGATCTTTTCAGAAGGGTAGACTTTAAGACGTTTGCAGACATTTATAACAAGGTTAAACATTCCACTTAAAATTAATTAACTCAGAACCATTCTTATGTAAAAGTGTCAGGTAGCCTGTCTCATCAATTTCAGGTATTTATTCAAAAAAGTAAAAATGATGTTTATCTAAGCTAGAATTTTACATGATCACCAATTTGGATTATAATGACTCCCTGTAACTGCAGAAGCACATTCTACAAAAATATACAAACACACATTTTGTGCATAAAAAATGGATAACTTTAAAATATAAATGTTACTTATTGGAAATCAACCTAAGAACAATCACTGAGAGTCCAGAACAATTACAGTATTTTCAATTACAAAAATCCTATTCTAGAATTTGGCAGACTCAATGCATTAATGCTGTAAAAAGGGGAAAAACTGAAGTACTGAATAAAGGAAAAACCACAGCCCTAATGGAAACTACTGCCACACAAATGCAAACAAATTCAGAATCCACAGTGTCTCCTTGGATTCCAAAACACACCACTGGTCTTTATTCTGTCTGCAGGATACTAAGCCACATTCCCTGTTATGAAGCCTCACACATGGCTGTGCAGATTATGAAACTGATGTTTATTTATGCTCTAACAAAAAGAACAGTGAGAACTGGCATAAATGGTTCATCATAAATAACCATCTCACTACAGTCCAGATTCACAACTCACTTTTCCATCCTTCACGGATTTGAGAACTAAGAGAAATCAGCCCTCTAGGTATCAGTAGCTGGTTGAAGACCAGCTTGATTGGTGAATGGCTTGATTTCAGCCAGTTTTTGTTTCAGAGCTGTGGTTTTAACTTTACATTCACTTTCAGTATTGAAATTCTGCTTCCTTGAAGATGCATCCATTTGAGCCCAGGTCAGCAGATTATAAAGATGCCTGAACTGCTCTGCCAGCAATTCCTATCCACTCTGAAACTGTCTCCCTCCTAGAGCCTACTGGCCGTGGCCTACCCTCCTGGAATAAGTCCTGGTAGAACCCTACCATGTCTCCTGCCTCTGCTTTTACCAGAAAGCTGCCTCTTCCAAAATTAGACAAGCCACACAGGCTCTCAAAACAGCAAAAGGAAAACTCAGAATCAAGGTAACAATAAAACCCACCAATGGACTCGGCCAAGACTTCAGAGTCTTTGAAAGACTTCCTTGATTCCCACAGGATTTGAGAGGTAACAACGGAAGGAAAGATATGATAGGGGCTAGGAGGTTCGTGTGTTTCAAGAGGAATTCCAAATAATTTGAAACTAGATAAACTACTGCTGTCAAAGCTATACAGAGGTGCCTCGGTTTCTGGAATGGTAGTGTTTCTTTTTCTATCACAGATAACGTATGCACACGGTTTAAAAAAAAAAAAAAGTCCCCAAAGGTATGTGAAACTAAGTCTGCCTCCCACCCGTCCTCCAGCTCCCTTCCCAAGGACAACTTCTGTTTAAGTCCCCTTCCGTAGACTTCCAAGCACATGCAAACATACGCCCGAGTGTTTTAAACCAATTATCCTCTATTACACACACACACAAAATTGCTCCTAAACGCCTCTGGGCTTCAGGGTGGCAATCTGTGCAGGGGTGTGGGGTGGGAGAAAAGAGAAGCTATCCTGAAGCCACGGATTTGCACAGCATGCACCCCGTTCTTACTTTGTGGGTGTTTGACTTGCACGCCAATGGAAGTCTCTCAAAACCAGGGCAGGAAGTAAACCCACCGCTAGCCAGACCTTGGCACTGCACTACCTATCCGCATTGGCCAGCACTTTCTGCATGTCTCAATCTTTAAAGTAGATTTTGTATTCTCACTGGGTTACATGTAGTGTCTCGACTCACCTTCAGAAAAGAAAAGGAGGCGGGGAAAAAAAGGCTAATACTCTGAAGGTAACTTTCAGAACCAGGTGATTTCCTCCCTTCCCCGCCAACGTGCGCGTGTCCTCGAGAAGGGTTCAGCCTGGCACGGAATCACTGGAGCGGCGAGCCCAGAACACAGAAGCTCGGAGACGGTAGACCGCGGTGAGGGCGTCCGGAGCCCTGGGCCGCGCTTTTCTTAGCGCGGAGACAAATGTCTCCGAGCAGAGAGCCCTTCATCTCGGGGCCCCACCTCCTCCCCCGGGATGCTCGCACGCCGGGGCGGACGGAGAGCTCCGGACTCTGCCCGGAACAGCAACTTGAGTCCCGCGCCCTCAGGCGCCGCCGGATCCCCGACCGCCCGCAGGGTCCCCTCCTCTCGCCTCGCCGTCGCCGTCCGGCAACCCCCAGGAGGACAAGGCTGCAAGCGGCGACCCTCCCCCCGACCCCCCGGTCTCCCGCGCGCCGCGATCCCCGCGCCCGGGCGGGAAGGAAGCCACAGGTAGGGGGCGGCGCGGCGCTCACCTGCGCAAGCGGGGTGACCTCGGCGCCGGCCGCC
>NW_011494952.1:5588427-5588743 GCF_000754665.1 Bison bison bison | reverse complement strand
TGGAACTCTTGATTCCAGCTTGTGCTTCATCCAGTCCAACATTTCTCATGATGTACTTTGCATATAAGTTAAATAAGCAGGGTGACAATATACAATCCTGAGCTACTCCTTTCACGATTTGGAACCAGTCTGTTGTTCCATGTCCAGTTCTAACTGTTGCTTCCTGACCTGCAGACAGATTACTCAAGAGGCAGGTCAGGCGGTCTGGTATTCCCATGTCTTGAAGAATTTCCCACAGTTTGTAGTATTCCACACAGTCAAAGGCTTTGGCATAATCAATAAAGCAGAAGTAGATGTTTTTCTGGAACTCTCTTGC
>NW_011494952.1:5585097-5588327 GCF_000754665.1 Bison bison bison | reverse complement strand
CAGGTAAAGGCGCCGGGCGGCCGAGCCCGCTCCCCGCTGGCCCCGAGGAGCATGCCCAGTCGGGCGGCGGCGGGGAGGAGGAGCGGGCGTCCAGGGCTTGGGATGGAGGTGGGGGCTCACCTGAGAAGAGCGGGGCGGAGGTGGCCCCGGGAAGGGACCGGGGGCGGGGGCGCAGGTCCTGTTTCCTGCGGGTTGCTGAATTATAACAACAAAATAATAATAGTTTATAGTAATTATAGTACCCCATTAAAACAAACTAATAAAACCGCTAGTAACAGTAATCTCTATTGGCTCAAGGGCTGCTTTTTCAAGCGCTAAATGAATAAAATCTGTAGTTAATTTTACTTTGGCGTTTTTATTATTTTTAATCCACAGCCTGCAACCCATGGAGAAACAGCGTTTGCGGCGCAGT
Source organism: Bison bison bison (assembly GCF_000754665.1). Classification (NCBI taxonomy): domain Eukaryota; kingdom Metazoa; phylum Chordata; class Mammalia; order Artiodactyla; family Bovidae; genus Bison; species Bison bison. The sequence continues at coordinate 5,587,915 of NW_011494952.1, read as the reverse complement.
TTCCAAATAATGTACCTAGCCTCCTTCCACCCATCCAGGGTCCCAGCGGCACTTAGGTGGCCTCAGCTACCTGTCTAGTGAAGATATGAAACTCTGGAGTCGTCGTCGGGGTGTGAGCGTGTGAGCCAGACACTGAGCCTAATCCATCAAGGAAATAGCGGGCAGGACCTCTGAGTGTTCTGGTTTCTAGGAGCTCAAATGGCAAGGCTTCAAGAAGCTCCTGTCCTGGGAGACAGTTGGATTCAGGACGCCGCTCCCACAGAGCTTATTCAGGGTGGGGTGCAGAGGGAGGCAACTGGCCCTCGCAGAAGGCCTCCCAAACGGGAGCCCCTCGCTAGAGTCAGGTACAGGGAGCGGCCCAGGCATTAAGGGACAGCCAATCATATTGCAGAGAAAGTTATTTTTCAATTCTCCCTCAGCTCTTCTGATTGCTAGAGGAAAGTATTCTTTCTCAAACACTGGCTAAACTTCCTGTTCATCAGGGCCCAGATTCAAAACCCTAGGTAAGCACTGGTAGCTAACTAAAGGTTCATTGTTTTGTTTCATTGTTTACTGTTATTTTCCGTTTATGGCAAATGACAGAGGTGTTTTTTATTGATGGTTGTGATCCAGAGTTTTCTTTTTAAGCAAGTATGTGTAAGTTTAACAACATTATATAATGATAATAATATATGTCTTACTACTATTTATCCATATAAATAAAGATTATAATCGTTTGGATGGAACTAAGATAAAGCAAGAATTCTAGAAACACTAGGGAACGACTGAATTATGGGAAACTGACATTAGTTGGCAGTTTCACCAACTAGTGACACGGAAATCCTGGAATAACTCCTGCATCAGAGAGCCGTGAGTTAGCTGTGCCTGGGGCTGAACACCTAGCTCACTTCCTCTATAACACACCGAAAGCTGAAATAACATTTATTGGCATCAGCTCTGGTGGGCTCTGTGCTAAGTCCCGTATTCATAACATCTCATTTAGTCCTCACAAAATCCTCGCAAGACAGGCAGCACAAACTGGAAACAGAGGCTCAGAAATGTTATTTTAGCCGAGGTCATGAAATAATCGAGCACCATCAGCTCTATAGTTTGGGCATGCTTAACTTGAATTTGTGCCGGAGAAGGCAATGGCACCCCACTCCAGTATTCTTGCCTGGAAAATCCCATGGACGGAGGAGCCTGGTAGGCTGCAGTCCATGGGGTCACTAACAGTAGGACACGACTGAGTGACTTCACTTTCACTTTTCACTTTCGTGCATTGGAGAAGGAAATGGCAACCCATTCGAGTGTTCTTGCCTGAAGAATCCCAGGGGCAGGGGAGCCTGGTGGGCTGCCATCTATGGGGTCGCACAGAGTCAAACATGACTGAAGCGACTTAGCAGCAACTTGAATTTGAAAAAACACTTTGGAATTTAGCAAGTCCAGAAACTCTCTGAAAGTTTATGTTAATTTCTTTGTGCTGTTTCATGGAAACAAGGTATATAGTGTTCATCAACTTTTCAGAAGGATCTACATTTTAAGAGCCATTGTCACCATTATTTAGAAGACAGTGCCTGATTTGGATTATAAGATCCACAGAGACAAGGCCCTGTTTTCTTCAATCTCCACTGTGCCTAGATTGGTGTTTTATCCCCTCCGACTCTTTGAGACCCTGTGAACTGTATGTCACTGGGTTTCTCTGTCCATGGAATTCTCCCGACAAGAATACTGCAGTGGGTTGCCATTCCCTTCTCCAAGGGCTCTTGCTGACCCAGGGATCGAACCCTGGTCTCCCACACTGCAGGCAGATTCTTTAATGAGACACCAGGGAAGCCCTTCATCTCCTTAGCCACTCATTGGAACTGATAGAACTAAATCAAATGTGGGATGCAGAAAGTATAAGCTAAAAAACAATTAGTGGTGACATGGGAAGAGCATCACCTTGGTAAATCATGTGCACACACAGCTAATTTACAAGCCAGCTCCCTGGCACCCACACAGTCCTAAGAGCCATATTAAACAAGTGGCAGGCAGCCAACCAGGTAGACAATAGAGGGAGGAAGGTGCAAAAACTTTACAGGAAGTTACCATAAGCAGCAGCACCTGGGACGTGAGCCCAGAAAGACAGTGCATTCCTGCAAATCCATTCCAGTCCAGTCTCTTTCTGTGGCCGTCTCTTTCCGAGAAATAGTTGTGTCCAGGTTAAAGACTCTCCTCCAAAAGCCAGCTGCAGCACTACCAAAAAAAGCTGACTACTGGGAGTGGAGCAGCATCTCTCCTCCCCAAAACCTTTGCACACAGACCATGACTGTTTCTAATTTTGTCCTCTGTGTGCCCGCCCCCATTCACAGCCATGTCTTAAAAGGACAGCAGCCAGCCCTATGTCCCTGCTTCCTCACCTGCACACTCCTTTATTTCAGAGTCAGCAGCCTCTGTCCCTCCTCAGCTACGGAAACGGCTCTTCTCAGATCACCGTTGACCTCCTATTTGCCATGTCCATCAAGGATTTTTCCATCTCTTATCTCAGTTCATCTTTCGAGGGCACTTAACACGGTTGACAGTTCCTTTCCCTTCCCCTTACGTCTTTTCTAGGTTTTTGACCTCAGTCTTCCTAACTTCTCAAGAGAGACGTGCATGGTCTCTCTTTAATCCAACCCACATGAAGGCTACAGCTTTCACGTGGTGGTGACGCTTTAGTTGCTAAGTCGTGTCTGACTCTTGCAACCCTATGGACTGTGACCCCCCAGGCTCCTCTTTCTGTCCATGGGATTCTCCAGGCAAGAATACTGGAGTGGGTTGCCATTTCCTTCTCCAGGGGATCTTCTCAACCTAGGGGTCA
>NW_011494952.1:5577493-5584873 GCF_000754665.1 Bison bison bison | reverse complement strand
AAAAAAAAATTGGAACACCAAGCAACACAGACCCTGAAGCCAGAAAGGAGACTTGGAGGTTTTGGAAGGGAGGAGACTCCCCACCCTAACCCCTGCTCCCTGTAAGTCCAATCAGATAATGAGTCCCAGATAATTCTTCCCACTATCTCTAAATTGTCCTCTCTTAGCCATCCCCACTACAGCCCAGTCTTTGCCCTTCAAAGTGCCATGATTTATTGAGCAATTACTATGTGCCAAACCATGCTGATTGGCAGTTTCTCATCATCTCTCACCTAGACCAACAATTGCCTCCGTTTTGGGTAGTGCATCAGTTCTGTCATCCGATATTAGGATTGTTCTGTAATTTCAAATCTGTTCACATGACTACAAACATGATTTGAAAACTTCTTAAATCTCTCTTTATCCTTCAGGATAAGACCAGATTTAGCAGGGGTCCCCAGCCTGCTGCTCCCACCTGATCTCAGTATTTCTTCCTTAGCATTTCCATCTCCATGCTCTTTCTCATCTTGGTCTCAGCACACCACACACACAGCCATTCTGAATTATTTGCAGTTCCTCCCAAACACCAAGTTCATTGTCTTTCTACAGGCTGTCCCTACCGCCTAGAAAACCCTTCTCCCCATTCTCCAACACTCTGCCTCCTCCATCCCTCCATCATCTCTGTCGGGCTTGCATGCGTGAGCAATCATGTCCAATTCTTTTGACCCAATGGACTGTAGCCTGCCAGGCTTCTCTGTCCATTGGATTTCCCAGGCAAGAATACTGAAGTGGGTTGCTATTTCCTCCTCCAGGAGATCTTCCTGACCCAGGGATCGAACCTTTGTCTCCAACATTGAACCTTTGTCTCCGACACTGAACCTTTGTCTCCGACATTGGCAGGCAGATTCTTTACCACTGAGTCACTTGGAAAGCTCCCCCCACCCCCACACATCTCTGTCAGGTTAACTTCTATTCATCCAGCAAGACCCTGGCAAAAAATTACAGCTTTTAGGAAGCCTTCCCTGACCCCTTTTATATTGATATTAAAATGTGGTTCATCGCCCTTTCTTTGTTCTTGCAAAGCAACATACCTCTAGTTATTTTGAAGAGTGTGACCCTATGGACTGTAGTAACATTTAAGCTTTGTAAATTTCAAAAAGCGAGGCCCTATTGTGAAGAATAGGTCTACATTTTTTGCAATTCAGAAACCTTAAACATTACAAAAGCCAACAACCTCCACTGAATTAATGTGAGGCTATTTATCACCTTTATTCCATTTAAGATGATTGAATGTGTTTTCATTATGGGGTACCTGCCGCAGACTCTTTTATGAGTGTTTTGTACTGCAGAGTTTGTGCACCTTATCAACATTCTGAAAATTCAGAATTAGGAAACACAGCTACATCCAAAGATTTCAGTTATGAGATACAGACATATATAATCATTGCTTTCCTTGTCTTTCTCCCATTCTAATCAAAAACTTCTTGAAGCTTCAACTGTATCTTTTTTCATGTCCAAATCCCCAGTATCTAATGTAATTTCTGGTTCTAGAGAGGTTTGCTGAATCAATTAAGGATATACTGATATTTATGAACTTAGACTGTATTTTATAGAACTGATTCCCAAGGCTGAAACCTGATATCTTCCCTTGCTTCCCACATCTTATACCTTCTCTGGATACCCTGCACACACACCAGATTTCTCACTGTATAATAACTGTTTGCATATCTGTGTCATCAGTGAGACTGAGCTTCCAACAAAGCAAAGATAACTACATATTAACCTTTGGATTTCTGGGTTCACTGTGCCCAGCACAATCTCAGGCACATCATATACAATACATCTTGTACTGTACATCATATCAATACATCTTGTTGAATGATAGAAGGTAGAAAAGGACAGTGGGCAAGAGAGAAAGAAGGAAAGATAAAAATAGGAAGAATGGAAGAAGTCTGGGTGAAAATGATTTAATCTCTATTTAGAGGACTCCTATCTTATATTCCTACAGTATATTATAATATATTCCTATGCTGCTGCTGCTAAGTCGCTTCAGTCGTGTCCGACTCCGTGCGACCCCATAGACGGCAGCCCACCAGACTCCCCCGTCCCTGGGATTCTCGAGGCAAGAACACTGGAGTGGGTTGCCATTGCCTTCTCCAATGCATGAAAGTGAAAAGTGAAAGTGAAGTTGCTCAGTCGAGTCCGACTCCTAGCGACCCCATGGACTGCAGCCTTCCAGGCTCCTCCATCCATGGATTTTCCAGGCAAGAGCACTGGAGTGGGTGCCGTCGCTTTCTCCGATAACTCCTATGTTATATTCTAAACATAGTATGCTGCCACTTTACAGCGTTGGTCATATTTGTGCTTCACTTTCAAACATAATATTTTTATTTAAATTAGCTTACTTTCTAGCTAAACACATTTGTTTGTTTAGGCTGGGTCTTCACAGCTACAAAAACTTTTCTCTAGTTGCAAAGAGGGGGCTACTCTCTATTTGCGGTACACAGGCTTCTCATTGCAATGGCTTTTCTTATTGTGGAGCACAGTCTCTAGGGTTCATGGGCTTCAGTATTTACAGCTTGTGGGCCCGGTAGCTATGGCTCCTGGACTCTAGAGCACAGGTTCAGTAGTTGTGAGGCACGGACTTATTTATTCCCTCGGCACGTGGGATCTCCCTGGACCAAGAATCAAACCCATGTCCCCTGAATTAGCAGGCAGAGTCTTTACCACTGAGCCACCAAGGAAGCCCCAACACATTTATTTTTTAAAGAAACTTTTTCTTCTTACCTTAATGGAAAATCACTTTCCCTTGCAATAAACAATATGATTAAAACAAAATATAACAAAATGTTAATTCCTTGTTTTATTCTATATTCTGCTGAGACCCTCATTTTTTGTTAAAAAAAAAAAAATAGAGACTTAATAAGTGTTAAGTGGATGTGAAAATTGCCACTAGATGTGATCTTTCTCTTTAATGTTAACTGAAGGAGTGAAAAAGAACTGAAAAGGTAAAAACTCATTCTTATTCAAAATTATTTAATGCCTTATCCTTAAGCCACCTACTGTTAGCTCAAGAACCACCAGCAAAAGGAAGACCGTACAAACTTTCCTCTCTTTTCTTCCTCATTCTGCTTCTACACTTATGATATTTCTCCACAACTTCAACTGGACACTCTATTCTGTCCAGAGTAATTCCTACTATAATTAGTCTCTAACTCATGACTATGTTTAAACAGGAGGAATTTTCCACCTGACCATTAGCGAGAGAGAGGCTGCTTTCTCACGTGGTGTCCCTGCAATCTCGAATCAACAAGGAAGCAAGAGTTAATACAGAAATGTTTAGCCTGGGAGAAAATGTTTTTAAAGTTCAGGAAATTATGGTTAGCAACTGTGTATTTGTTTCATAAAATAAGCAAGTAATAGAAAAGCATTTCTCAGATAAAAATGAAATATCTCTGTATATTTGGTTACCCCTACCCATGGGGACTGTGATCATATGCAGAAATATGTCCCTTAATTTGTAAATTTTTATGAGGGAAAACAGCTCACCAAGCACAAAGTTGAACCAAAATGTTTTCTTTCTTGTGGCTTTTGGCTTTCTCTCCCCTATTTATGGTCTCAACTGGGTAGAAACTCATACTTCTAAATACACAATAAAGATTATGGCCTAGCAATACTTTTATCAAAGTCAACTGGAATGAGAGTATAATGTTTATTTATTAAGTTTTGCAATCCCATGTAGAATATGGTTAAGTAATTTATTTTAATATCTACTTCCATTTCCTAATTCCTTAAATGTTTAAAAAGAAATAGAGATTTATTCTGATATTCCCCCAGGAAATGAGAAGTATTGTTGACTCAACATATTTAAGATAACTGATTATTGATTTTAAAAACCCAATCATCCATATGATCCAACAGATTCACTCTTGAGTATCTACTCCTCAGAAAAGATGAAAGCTCAAAAAAAAAAAGAAAAGATGAAAACTCTAATTCAAAAAGATACACACACCCAGTGTTAATAGAGGCACTATTTATAGTAGTCAAGATAAGGAAGCAACATAAACGTCCATCAAAAGATGAACGGATAAAGAAGTTTCTATTGTACATATATACAATAGAATATTTTTGTTGTTGCTAAGTCACTTCAGTCGTGTCCGACTCTGTGCGACCCCATAGACGGCAGCCCACCAGGCTCCCCGGTTCCTGGGACTCTCCAGGCAAGAACACTGGAGTGGGTTGCCATTTCCTTCTCCAATGCATGAAAGTGAGAAGTGAGAGTGAAGTCGCTCAGTCACGTCCGACTCTTAGCGACCCCATGGACTGCAGCCCACCAGGCTCCTCCGTCCGTGGGATTTTCCAGGCAAGGGTACTGGAGTGGGGTGCCATCGCCTTCTCTGCGATAGAATATTACTTAGCCACAAAAAAGAATGAAATAACGCCATTTGCAGCACCATGGATGGACCTAGGGATTGTCATACTAAGTGAAGTAAGACAGATAAAGACAAATATTACAGGATATCACTTATAAGTGAAATCTAAAAAAATAATGCAAATGAATCTATTTATAAAACAGACTAACAAAGAGAAAACAAACTATGGTTACCAAAAGGGAAAGGATGGAGAGTAGGGATAAATTAAGAGTAAGGGATTCGTAGCTATTCACTGCTATATATAAAATAGATAAGAAACAAAGGTTTACCACATAACACAAAGGATAATATTCAATATCTTGTAACAACCTGTAATGGAAAATCTGAATATATATATATATATGTGTGTGTGTATAACTGAATCACTTTGCTCTACACCTGAAATTAACACAATACTGTACATCAACTATACTTTAACAAAATCATTTTAGATGTCTAAGGGAAAATAAACCCTAATTAGAGATCATTAGTTATATGTATCAATTTATTTGGGGTTTATTCTTCTACAAGTGATATTTTTAAAGTCACATTTAATTTTCATATTTTAAAACTATATGTCACATTAATCTACAGGGCTATGTATTCAAAAGTTAGAGAATAAACCCCTTTATTTTCGAAAGAGAAAAGAAACCAATCACAAAGTAGTTTATGACATAGGCCTAATAAACTTTATCATCATAATAATCTTTATAATAATAATAAACTTCATAGTAAAGTTACTCTTGCCTAGAAAAATCCCATGGATGGAGGAGCCTGGTGGGCTGTAGTCCATGGGGTCACTAAGAGTCTGACACGACTGAGCGGCTTCACTTTCACTTTTCACTTTCATGCATTGGAGAAGGAAATGGCAACCCACTCCAGTGCTCTTGCCTGGAGAATCCCAGGGACAGAGGAGCCTGGTGGGCTGCCATCTATGGGGTCGCACAGAGTCGGACACGACTGAAGTGACTTAGCAGCAGCAGCAGTAAAGTTACAAAAGAAAACTTAAAAAAGGTTAAGTCTATTTTACCTCCACATTTTGATTTTAGCGACTTTTCATTAATTCCTCTTCTCTACTTTGGTCTGAGGCTTCAAAATACATGAAGTGATGGTAATATGAATAATGGCTTCCCTGGTGGCTCAGTGATAAAGAATTCGCCTGCCAATGCAGGGACCCGAGTTCAATCCCTGGGTCGGGAAGACCCCCTAGAGGAGGAAATGCAACCCACTCCAGTACTCCTGCATGGAGAAACCCATGGACAGAGGAGCCTGCCAGGCTATACAGTCCATGAGGTCCCAAAGAGTCAGATACGATTTAGCGACTGAACAACATCAATGTGATTAATAGTAATATCAATCCACAAAAATACATATAAAAAGTTAACATGAAGCAAAACTAGTTAGCAATTTGAAATAAATGTGTGACTTTGAGCTACACAGTAATAAGGAAAGCAAACTTCTCCTATTACCCTTACTCGAATTCCCAGTGAAATGAATGGTATTGACTCTAGTCGAAGGTGCTCAGGAAAGAAGGCTGAAGTTATGTTTGTTGAGCGCCTAGCTGAACTCTGTATTCTGTTTATGGTTCTTCCAATTTATTGATGTATATCTTTTCCATTGCTTATCCTGTCTCACACTAAGTTTGTAAATCCAGAGTGGATTATTTTAATAAGAGTACTGATAAATAGAATGGAAATACAGGGGCACTAAATAAATGTTACATGGTTTTATTGGTTGATTTATGCAACAATGACATTTGAAGTTCATTTCAGCTGCATCCCTTTATGAATCACCTCTTTACAGCAAGGGCCTTCTCTTTTGTAGAGCACTTGAAAAATACCACGACATGCCACTAACATTTCTCCGAATGCACTGCCTGCTAGGTATATAGATTAGCATGTCTCTCAGATTCTTCTTACTCTTCATTCTAATCTAGGGGTCAATCAATTTTTCTGTAAAGGGCAGAGAATACTTATTTGAGATTTTGTAGGCCATGTGGTTTGTGTTACAACTCCCCAACTTTACTGTTGCTCCATGAATTATACCAAATACATGGACACGGCAATGCTCAATAAAACTTGTTAATAAAACAAGTGGTGGGCCAGAGGAGCCCGAGTCTGCTGCCTCCTGATGGAGACTGGTGCACCCTGGCCTTTGGTTTTGTGAACTGTCATGTAGTACTCCCTGGGCACTCTGTTTTATCTCATTTAACCCCTACAACAAACCTCTGAGATGCATATTATTCTCCACTTTTTATTGGTGAGGAAATTAGGCTTTACCAAGTTGACTTGGTCTTCCCTGCTGGCTCAGTTAGTAAAGAATTTGCTTGCAATGCAGGAGACTTAGGTTCAGTCCCTGGGTCCGGAAGGTCCCCTGGAGGAGGAAATGGCAACCAACTCCAGTATTCTTTTCTGGAAAACCCCATAGACAGAGGAGCCTGGTGGGCTACAGTCCATAGGGGTCACCAAGAATCGGACACAACTGAGCAAGTAACACTTTCACTTTCAAGTTGACTTGAAGCTTTCCAGGTAAAGTGGTAAAGAGCCCACCTGCCAATGCAAGAAATCTAAAAGACATAGGTTTGATCCCTGGGTCGGGAAGACTCCCTGAAGGAAGATGTGGCAACCAACTCCAGTATTCTTGCCTGGAAAATTCCATGGACAGAGGAGCCTGGTGGGCTGCAGTACATGGGGTTGCAAAGAGTTGGACACAACTGAAGCGACTTAGTACATACAGAAGTTGACTTGAGTGACTTCTCTTAGCTCTTGTGTCAAGTAGCCTGGTCTGTCTGTGCAATAGCCCCATTCTTGTTCTGAGGGCACCATCTCTTGCCCAGAATACTGTCCTTCAATCCTAACCAGGTTTCCTTGTTGCCCTCTCTCCTCCCTATAATTCACTCTTCTCACTGCATCAAGAATGTTCTTTTAAAAATGTAAATTAGGCAATTCCCTGCCAACCCAGGGGTTAGGACTCTGTGCTTTCACTACTG
>NW_011494952.1:5514469-5577393 GCF_000754665.1 Bison bison bison | reverse complement strand
ACTGCCGTGGGCCCAGGTTTGATCCCTGCTAAAATCTCAGAAGCCAAGTGGCCCGGCTTAAAAAACAAAATGTAAATTAGATCCCATGACTGTCTTGCTTAAAACCCTCCAGTGGCTTCTATTGCTTTTGGAGTTAAAACCAAATTCCTGGTCCTGCCTGCAAAGCCTGACATGGTCACTCCCTCTGCCTGCCTGACTGACCTCACTCTCTGCCCTTTTCCCCTGCAGGTCCCAGCTTCCACAGCCTCAGTTCTCTTTCTGAGACATGCCCAGATCCTAATGCCCTTATGATCTCTACACACAATGCTTCCTTTGCCTGGAGCATCTTCTCTGCCCTTCCTCCAGGTCTTCAGTTGCCTCCTTCTTGTCTTAGCCTCAAGATCATTTTCCCCCAGAAATCTTCCTTGATTATCCAATCTATGCCTTGTTATTGTTGTTGTTGTTCAGTCAATAATTTGTGTCTGGCCATTTGGGACCCTATGGACTGCAGCACACCAGACTCCCGTATCCTTCACCATATCCCAGAGCTTGCTCAAACTCAAGTCCATTGAGTAGGTGATGCCATCCAACCATCCTCTCTCAGTTGTCCCTTTCTCCTCCTGCCTTCAATCTTTCCCAGCATCAAGGTCTTTTCCAATGAGTCAGTTCTTCGCATCAGGTGACCAAAGTATTGGAGCTTCAGTTTCAGCATCAGCGCTTCCAAAAAATATTCATAGTTGATTTCCTTTAGAATTGACTGGTCTATGCCTTATCATCAACCATTTTCTTTTCTGCATAGCTCTCATTACTATGGGAATTTTTTTAGGCTATTGTTCAGTGCCTATCTGTCCTCCCAGAATGCAATTTCCATAGAAGCAGGAATATCTTTCTGTCTTATTCACCACTGTATCATCAGAGTATTCAGTAGTGTTTGGCATATAGTAAAGACTCAAATATTGATATTTATCAGTATCTGCTGAATGAATGCTTGTCAACAAAAATCTCATGTTCTTCTTCACAGTTAAACCACTTCCCTGGACTGACTGAGGTTATTTCCCATAAGACACATCATAGCATTTGGTTAGGGAAGTATTTGATTTGTGTTGTTCCATTCACATCCCTAACTTATAACCCCAAGGACATAAGCAGAGGAAAACAAAATACACCAACTGTGTTTGGCCAGTTAGTTCAATGACCAAAGATGATGATATGTTCCACTTGAAGAATAGTACCCTTGAAAGCAACAGCCCAAACTTGATGTGGCTAAAATTCTATCGTTTAGAGAAGCAAGCTTGCTGAAATGGTTTAACTCGTAAAGTGCCATTCTTCAAAGGTCTCGTTAAAAATGAAAATAATATATAGTCTTTCCAGTTTCTCTAGAGAAAATATTACAATGCTGTTGTCAAGTTTCAGTCCCCACAAAATCTGGATCCTCTCCAGAATATATCAGTAGCTAAGGAGAGGAATTTAGGAAAGCTTAACATAAGCATGATTAAGGAGGTTCCCTAGAGTGGGTAGGATGAGACCTGGACTTTAATAGAGGGGTAGAATTCAGAAAGAATTCAGAAAATTGATAAGTGAATTGCAACTGAGGAAGAGTTTTCAGAGTTCATAATCTTCAAAGCTATGTCATATTGCAAGCATGCCAAATAAGTGTCTTTTTTTTCTTTCTTTTTGGGACCACACTCTGTGGCACGTGGGGTCTTAGTTCTCTGACCAAGAATCAAACCTGCACCCCCTGCACTGGAAGCTCAGAGTGTTAACCGCTGGGTCACCAGGGAAGTCCCAAGTAAGTGTCCTTTATAGTGTCATTTCTAATTAATTGGTTGGGATTCAGTAGAGAAGAGTGCTGTGATCAACTAGTGATGCCTGCCACAGGTCAGAGCTGGGGGAAAGGAACCATGCATGCCACACACTTGCTTTATCTGCTCAGATCTCTTAGGGACCTGTTTTCCCACACCATAATAAGAACATTTTGTTGCACTTCAAATTTTACATCTCTTCACATGAAAATATCTTCTTTTTGATATATTGATATAAACTAATGTTGAGGTATTCCAGTACTGAGATGGAAGAAGAAGACAAGAAGAGGTATTTGTTTTTAGGAGAGGGTTCTCTCACTTTCTACCTATATCCCACTGCTCTTCAGTCCCTCTGCTTCTCAGACAGAAGTATGTATGAGGCTGAAAGTAAGGATGTGGAGTTTCCAGGAGAGTGTCAATGCAGGCACAGAGGTCTATCTGGGGACCTTTAAAGGGAGGCAGAGAAGGAGTCAATTTAGCAGAATACCAGCTTAAAGAGGCTCAGTCTTAGAGGTCTTCTCTCTGTGTACATTTTCCCACTCATTCTCCTTTTGGCTGTAGCTCCTTTTCTTTTCTCATTTCTAGAAACAGTGGGAGGGACTTCCCTGGTGGTCCAGTGGTTAAGACTTCTCCTTCCAGTGCAGGGAGTGCAGATTCAATCCCTGTTCAAGGAGCTAAAATCCCACACGCCTTGCAGATAAAAAACTGAAACATAAAACAGAAGCCATATTGTAAACAAATTCAATAAAGACTTTAAAAATGGTCCACATCAAAAAAATCTCAAAAACAAAAAATAAAAAAAGAGACAGTGGGATATGTGGAAGGAGGGATATGTGGAAATAGAACAGCATCTCTGTGGCTTTGAAGCTCTCCAGGCACATGGGTTATGGAAAGGCCAAAGAGACCCTTCCCGTCTGCTGGGCCCTAGGCCACCCTGGCTGTAGGGTGATTATGCTCCATGTACACTTGAGCTGGCAGCTGTAGTCAAAAACACAGACATATAATAACAATAATAAAAGCTAACATTAATCAAGACCTAGCCACATGCCAAACATGGTGCTAAGTACTTGCAGTACATTTTTCTTGTGGTCAGAAACATAACAAAAGGGAAAGACTTTGACATCAGGCAGACCTCGGCTTGAATCTGGGTTCCCACTGATTATGTGTATGGTTTGGGTTATAATAATCTGCCTCTCTGAGCCTCAGTTAACTTATGTATGTATTAGAAGATAGTATAATATCCACACTGCTTCGGTACTGCAGTAATTAGAGATACTGTGTGTAAAGTACCTGCCCCATAGGAGGCGCTCCATAAAAAGATATTAGTGTTTTCACGGCTGTGAAACAAATTACCACAAATTTGATGGCTCAAAACAGCATACATTTTTTTTTTCTCTTGCAGTTCTGGAGGACAGATGTTTGAAATGAGTCTTAAGGGAGGAAAACCAAGGTATCAGCAGGGTAGAAATGTCAAGTGTCAGGGGGAGGCTCCAGGTGAGAATCTGTTTCTTGCCTTCTCCAGCTTCTAGAGGCTGTCCTGATTCCTGGGTTCATGTCCTCACATCAGGTCACGTTTCCTCCCCCAGCTTCTGCCACCGCATGGCCATCTCCTCTTCTGTCATCACATTTCTGTCTCCCTCTTACAAGGACACTTGTAATTACGTTTAGGGCCCACCCGGATAATCTAGGCTAATCTCCCCATCTCAGAATTCTTTAACTTAATCATATCTGCAAAGTTCCCATTACCATATAATACTCACATTTTCCAGGAATAGCATCTGGACATTTCTGGGCGGGGGGGAGCATTATTCAGCCTACCATAATGGATATGTTAAAACGTTCCATGAATGGCCTCATTTTTAACAGTGATGCTGCAGACACATTTGAGCCTACCAAGGGAGACCAGCTAGGCACATCAAGACGAGACCTTTGGCACATCAAATTGGGAATGTTTGAATGAGTAGGATCCTATAAGCTTCCTTCCTTTTTAAGGAAGTGTTTCTAGAATCATAGCACTGCAAGGGCCCTCTGAGAAGAGATGTAGGTCCCTCACCATATAGATGAGAAGACTGAGTATTTGCAAAATGTCATGAGGCAACCCAGACTAGAGCCCAGGTACTCCCATTCCAAGGTTCCTGTTCTCTCCCCTATTTCTGAAATTAATTGCCTAATAAATATCTAGAAGTTTCAATGTTAGCAAATATTATCTCTTTCACAGAAAGAATATGGCAAAGCATCTCCTTCTGAAAAGCCAGCACAGCTGGAAATCCACCTGTGGGTGAAGAAACTGAAGTGTATCTGTATTGTCATGCTGTATTTATTTAGATATATATTTATTTTTAATTGAAATACATTTGATGCACAGTATTATATTAGTTTCTGGAGAAGGCACTGGCGACCCACTCCAGTACTCTTGCCTGGAAAATCCCATGGACGGAGCCTGGTAGGCTGCAGTCCATGGGGTCGTTAAGAGTCGGACATGACTGAGCGACTTCACTCTCACTTTTCACTTTCATGCATTGGAGAAGGAAATGGCAACCCACTCTAGTGTTCTTGCCTGGAGAATCCCAGGGATGGGGGGAGCCTGGTGGGCTGCCGTCTATGGGGTTGCACAGAGTCGGACACGACTGAAGTGACTTAGCAATTATGTTAGTTTCAAGTGTACTACATAGTATTTGACATTGACATTCTTTATGAAGTGATCACCGTAATAGTAATCATCTGTAATCATCTGTCCCCATACAATATTATTGACCATAATCTTCCTTATGCTGTATGTTACATTCTTGTCGCTTACTTGTTATACAACTGAAGGCTTGTACCTTTTTTAAAAACATTTTATTTTATATTGGAGTGTAGTTGATTAACAATGCTATGTTAGCTTCAGGTGTATAGCAAGGTAATTCAGTTCTACATATACACGTATCTATTCTTTTTCAAATTCTTTTCCCATTAAGGTTGTTACATAATATTGAGCAGAGTTCCCTGTGCTATACAGAGGGTCTTTGTTGGCTCTCCATTTTAAATATAAATGCTGGGTATTTTTGTTTGAGCCTACTACCTTTATTCCTTGAGGTATGGAAGCTTTCTCACAGTTCCTTACAAGCTCAGCTGGCATTGCTGGCGATTTGGAACTTGTCAAGAAACATTGATCTTTGGGGGAAAAAGGAAAAATTAACCAGTGATTCTGCACTAACTGGGCACCCCACCCAACCAGATGCACCAGGAGGGCTTTTTCCTCTGCCATCACACCTAAGGGCAGTGGTTCTCAAGGTGTGGTGTCCGGACCATAAGATAAGATCACCTGGAACTTACTACAATTGCAAATCATTGCAACTCACCCTTGACCATATCCAAAGTCTGAGGTTGGGGCCCAGCAATCTGTATCAATAGCCCCTGATGATGTCAGCTCCAGGGTGAGAACCAATTCCTTAAGTCAGTGCCAGACTTCTCTGGGATGAATGGGCAGGAGAAAAGGGCAAGATCAAGGTTTGCTTCCCAAGTTGAGAATGACCATGGACATAATTACATCTAAGGGTTTTCTTCTTGGGTGCTTTGGGATGGAGAGCTCTGGTCTAGACTATGACTTCAAGGATATAGGATATGCAATTGTCATAGAAGAAGCAATCAGCAAAGGATAAAATCATATGGACAATACCATGGAGAGAATTCAGAAGGATTCAAGACTGTGTGGTTTGAGGTGACAGCAAAGAGAATAATTTCAACCCATGTGACAGGGAGACATGGAATATATAGGAAAAAATCTTGCATCCCAGCAAACGTAGAGACCTGAAAAAATTTCACAAAAGAGCAAGGAAAGGAAGATGGAGTCCCAGCAGCAAAATCATTCCAAGAGAAACTGAGGGACTTCCCTGCGGTCCAGTAGCTAAGACTCCAAGTGGACCATAAAGAAGGCTAAGTGCCAAAGAATTGATGCTTTCTAACTGTGATGCTGGAGAAGATTCTTGAGAGTCCTTTGGACAGCAAGGAGATTAAACCAGTCAATTCTACAGGAAAGCCACCCTGAATATTCAGTGGAAGGACTGATGTTGAAGCTCTAATACTTTGACCACCTGATGGGAAGAGCTGACTCATAAAAGACTCTCATGCTGGGAAAGATTGAGGGCAAAAGAAGAGGGGTGGGCAGAGAATGAGATAGTTGGTTGGCATCATTGACTTAATGGACATGAGTTTGAGCAAATTCCAGGAGATAGTGAAGGACAGGGAAGCCTGGCGTATTGGAGTCCATGGGGTTGAAAAGAGTCAGACACAACTGAATGTCTGAACAGCAACAATGAATGCAGGGAGTCCTGGTTCAATCCCTGGTCAGGGAACTAGATCCCACATTCTGCAACTAAGACCCAGTGAAGCCAAATAAATAAATATTAAAAAAAAAAATAACCCTGACTGCTTGCAGGGTGACATCAGCAGAGATTTATCAGACTTGTGAAGAAACAATTTAGGAGCTTCCTGTTGGAGGCTGGCTTGAGTTCAGCTTACATGGTGGCTATGAAGTACAGTAGGGGAGGATGCCTTTCTCTTCTTAGGTCACAAGATAAGATACTAAGATTCTTCACACTTACCAGGGAGCAGGAACTCCACCTTCCACCTATTAGGACGTGGATCTAAGGTCCTAGGGGTCTTCCCTAGTAGCTCAGCTGGTAAAGAATCTGCCTGCAATGTTCAATCTGCCCCCGGTTCAATTCCTGGTTGGGAAGATCCCCTGGAGAAGGGATAGGCTACCCACTCCAGTATTCTTGAGCTTCCCTGGTGGCTCAGCTGGTAAAGAATTCTCCTGCAATGTGGGAGACCTGGGTTCGATCCCTGGGTGGGGAAGATCCCCTAGAGGAGGGTATGGCAACCCAGCTTCTCTACTCTTGCCTGGAGAATCCCCATGGGCAGAGGATCCTGGTGGGCTTCAGTCCATGGGGTCGCAAAGAGTTGGACATGACTGAGAAACTAAGCACACACAGCACTAGGGTCCTGGGAGCTCCCACCTAATAGGACATGGATCGAAGATCCTGATTCTCAACTAGGGGTTATTTGTTCCCAGGGGCATATGTAGTGATGTCTGGAGACATTTTTAATCATCACAGGCTGTACGGTTCCTGTTGGCATGTAATGAGGAAAGGCTGGGGACGCTGCTGACCAACCTCTAGTGCACAGAACAGCCCTCCACAAGAAATTATCTGGCTCCAGAGGTCAATAGTGCTGAGGTCAGGAAACGCTGCTCTTGGATAAGATGCACTGACAGCGCCCACCTCAGTCACATCTTAGGTATCAGTCTTCCCTAGTGAAGACCTCATGTTTGCAGGCAGCAAAACTGTTTCTTTGACTTCTACCAAGTCAAAGTGAGGCCAACTATAAATGACTGGGAGAACTGGGAGTGTGAGCTGTTGTTGACCAGATGAAGACTTGATGGCTGGACTCAAAGTAACATCAAGCAAACAGGTCAGATAGACAACCCCCATCTTCTCTGTCTACAGGAACTTAGTGCTCTGAAATCCAGTCACCTAGCTCTTTCCCAGTGGGTGGGCAATGGCTATCTTCAGGTCAGCAATTCTAGCCTTGCAAGGAGTGGTACACAAGAATATATATAGCTCTGGGATGGGAAATGTACTATTTAACCAACCACTCTGCACATCAAACGTGAATTACACTGATTCTGAATCACCAGTACCATTTCATCATTTAACTAGCAAAGGTTAAAAGCTAGTCATTATAAAAGAAGCCCTGTAATGAACTTCTCTATAACCTTGTGTGATGAGAGATCCAAGAGACTAGCACTTAATGTGTCCCAGGGATGCACTGTGTATTTAGCATAAAGATCTATCTATTAATACTTTCTGTCTAGAGTCACCCATAGCTACCAGATGTTCAATTAAGAGAGTTTTGAATACAGTTTACTAAAGGTACAGAAGAATAAAAATCTGGTTTCACCCAACTCTGGTGTCTTTCCCTTGAATTGTTCATACTCAAATATAATTCCTTCCTACCTCACCCCCGATTATTTTGTCCACTTTATTAGATAGTGATGATGTAAAAATTTGCAGGTAAAACATAGGTTTATTGGATGACTTTGCTAATTTTTATTGCTCTTCTAATTAGTTAGGTAACATTTCTAAGTTTATCTTAATTGTTTTTTAACTCCTTAATTAAAACTGCCTGAAATTTAATTAACTTCTAATTAATTCTTCTACTTCTTCCTCCACTTCACAAGCAAAGGGGTTGAGATAAAGAAATGTGGAGTATGGTTTTCAGTATGTAACTGGTTTTCAGTATGTAAATTGAAATTAAAGCAGTTGTCTTTTTTTAATTGGGTGATTTGACTAGATAAGCTCAGTCTTTCAAAAACTTATTTATTTAGCTGTCTTAGTTAGGCATGTGGGATCTTTAATTGCAGCGTGTGAACTCTTAGTCGCGGCATATGGGATCTAGTTTACTGACTAGGGATAGAATCCAGTCCCCCTGCACTGGGAGCACAAAGTCTAAGCCTCTGAACCACAGGGGAAATCCCAGATCAGTCTTTTTTCAGGATATTTTTTCCTGGGTCCCCACCTGGTTACCTACTGAAGCACCTAGAAAAATTTTGCTTTGGCCTCAGCTTCTGGAGACCATGAATTATGAGCCTACTTTCTTTGCTAATGTCATGAATATATTTGGTCGTATATTTATTTGGTCTGATAAATCTGCAAGGGTTAAACTTTTCTCTGGATTAAAAAAACATTGACCTATTGTGAAGCCTGTTAATTTTTTCCTGGTCATTGAGTTATGAGTCATCACAAGGAAATCACTCTGACTCTGCACCAAGCTATAGGAGTCAGAGAAAGGAATTCATGTGCCCAAGCCAATGCTCAGGAGGCTGGCCTGGTCACAATTACTGCAATTACTGTTATGAATGTCAGAAAAGAGATGTGATCTGAAATAAGACCTGGTTTTCTACTAAATGTAATTTCCTTTTCACTCTGATCTTGCACAATCACATAGGCTCACCATTGCACGTGCACACACACACACACACACTTCTATGTGCACACAATTTCTTTTATTTTCCCTGACACACAATTTCTAAATCTCCACTCTTCTATTTTAATTGACACATCCACATATATTGTTAAGATTCTTCTCAGAGAAGTCTTTTCTCAAAATTGTGAATGGACTTGTCTTGACATCAAGCTCTTGTTAAAAGTATTATCCATCTACCCCTTACTGTTAGCCTCATTCCTACTTGATCCATGAAAACTTAGTTCAGTGACTGCCACCTCCTCTGGAAAGTCTTCCGGGACGCTCCAGTCCCAGGCAGAGGGAGGTGTTTATCCTCTGCCTCTCTGAGTACACGTGCTTTTCTCTCTGTTGTAAATGAGTGATGACTAGGAAAACCCCTCCCCTGCCTTCTGCCTCTGCCTATGAGTTCCTTACACCTGACTTTTTTTTTTTTAACTTTACAATATTGTATTGGTTTTGCCATACATAAAATTGAAGTATTGTTGATTTACAATGTTGTATTAGTTTCAAGGGCAGAGTGTATATGTGTGTATAACTGAATCACACACACATATATATATGTGTGTGTGTGTGTATATATATGTATTCTTTTCCATAATAGGTCATTATAGGATATTGAGTATAGCTCCTTGTGCTATACACTAGGTCCTTGTTGTTTTCCTATTTTATATATTGTAGTGTGTATAGGTTAATACCAAACTCCTAACTTATCCCCACTCCCCTAGCTATCCCCTTTGCTGCTGCTGCTGCTAAGTCGCTTCAGTCATGTCTGATGCTGTGAGACCCTATAGACAGCAGCCCACCGGGCTCACCCATCCCTGGGATTCTCCAGGCAAGAACACTGGAGTGGGTGCTATCCCCTTGAGTAATCAATAGGTTTGTTTCCTATGCATGCGAGTCTATTCTGTTTTTATGAATAAGTTCTTTTGTATCATTTTTTAGATTCCATGTATAAGTGATATCATATGATGTTTTTCTTTCTCTGTCTTGACGACTGATGGTTTTATAGGCCTTGTACATCTGGTGCTCAGGACAGTCTCTTACATACTATTAATAGGTACCAAATACACATTTTATCAATTTTCCTCCATAGGCTTAGTGATAGAATGAAAAAAATACTCTTCAACTGCACAGTACAGGAATGCATGACTATCAGAAACATGGAATTCACAGAGATGTATCTGGAAAGACAGATATTCCTGCGAGGCAACCAACCAATATGATTAGGAACCGATGCACTCCATGATATCCAGAGACATGTTAAGTTGGACAACTTCTACTCTGGCTTAGAAAAAATGCATTCATTTATCCAACAAACACTTAGCTGTGTGTTAAAAATCAAGCTCTGAACTATTTTGTAGGAACTGAAGAACTGCTAAAGAAAGCACCAGGGGTGCCAAGATTGTTATAACAAAGAGAGCTAAGACCCCAACAAAGGTACATATACTATGACAGCACAGTGATGAGATCATAAGCTCTGGAGTCAGACTAAGTTCGACACTCACCATTAATTACTGATCATTGATTATTATCAAGGTTACTTGGGCTAGAGACTTACCCTTGCCAAGCCTTGGGATCCTTACCTGTAGAATGGAAATCTAATAATTCATATAATATTTCAGAACCTTATAATGTTATTTTGACTATTAACTTATAATCCTTATAAAGCACTTAACAGTAAGTGCTTTAAATAAGGCATTAACCTTATTTAAATGCCTTGGACATTCCCAATGCCTTGGACATGGGAAACACTCAGTAAATGTCAGTGCTTCTATTACCACTACTTGATACAAAAAAAAAAAATATGGAGAATGCAATGGGACCCCACTCCAGTACTGTTGCCCGGAAAATCCCATGGATGGAGGAGCCTGGTAGGCTGCAGTCCATGGGGTCGAAAAGAGTCGGACACGACTGAAGCAACTTAGCAGCAGCAGCAGCAGATACAAAATATGAAAGAATGTCCTACTTAATAAGTAGAGACAGGGATAGTGAAAGGTGATATTTTTTAAACTTTGTTTATTTTATGCCTAATTTTTAAAAATTTGTCAACATTATTTATGCATTTTAATTGAAATATAGTTAATTTGCAAGGTTGTGTTAGTTTCCAGTTACAGCAAAGTTCAATTATACATACATCTGTGTGTATTCTTTTTCAGATTCTTTTCCCCTACAGCACAGGTTATTTTAAGATATTGAGTATAGTTTCCTGTGCTATTACAGTAGGTCCTTGTTGTTTATAAAGTAGTATGTATGAATTAATTCCAAACTCCTAATTTATCTCTCCTCCCCTCTTTAATACATAAAAAACTAACTCACTACTTAACCACATTAGAAAACAAAGATTAGGCCTCACCCTCTGCAACGGCCCACATTCTGTTTGTGGAGTGTGTTTCTCTCTAAAGAAATCCATTCTTACCTTCAAAAAAAAAAGGAAAAACAAAAGTTAAACATAAGTCACCTATATCCTCAAATGAACACTTTGGTACACAGTGTTGCACAGTTTTTTATTTCCTGGTAAAGAGATCGTATTAGGCTTACTATTTGGTATCATATTTTCCCATTTCTCTCAATAATTACGTATTTACACCATAACTCTTTACAGTTCCATGTATTCATTGTATAATTGCATTCATTGTATCTAGTTGATTGCCTGTCAGAGTTATTTTCCTTTGTTCTATTAGAATCAACACTGTGATGAACATCTCTTCCTGCCAATGGTCTGATAATTTTTCTGAAGGGAACAATTACTCATCAACAGTTAAATTTTATTTTACTACTTTACTTTGTTCAGTAGATAAAACATTTGCATGTTTCAAATAGCAAAACCATATAGAAATCATAAGTAAGATACCTTGCTAACACTCTGTCTCCATCTAGTTTCTCAGTTCCTCCCATCATAGAAAATCATTTTGATTATGTTATTATGTAACTTTATAGGCTTGTCAGGCCAGTGTATGCTCTTCCGTTCTGTCTCATCACAACAAAGATCTGGAGTGATGGACATTAAAGCCCCCCTTGGTGTGTCACAGCTCTCAGGTCTTGGATAGACCGTGTTATAGCTCTCAGGTCTCAAACGGACTGTGTTATAGCTCTTAACCAAATCAGTGTTACAGCTCTGTGTTACAACTCTATTTTGTTTAGATAATAGCAGGAAAATCCATCTTCGAGGCGTGAGGGCATGTTGACCCAAAGACAAGAAGAGAAGAATGCCCCAGCACGCGGGAGAGAGAGAGAGAGAGAGAGAGAGCCCTTTGGCTCCTCTTTTTATATGTGTTTTTTTCTTCCTCGTGGGCCTGTCCTATGCAAATTGGGCTTAGCCAGGAGTGCGTTCTGCCTGAAGTCCTCACTCTGGTCCTCGGACCTTCCTTTGACCTTCCTCTGTTCTATTTTTGCAGGCTTTTCCCTTCCTTGTCTTTTAGTCACCGCCATTTTGGACTCCTTTTCCCTATTCTAATTACCTATTAGCAAATGCTCCATATATATTCTTATTTTCCCACTTCTTACCCCAAAACTAGCATTGCATACTTAAGTTCTGCATCTTGTTTTCTCATATAGCAGTATATGGGAGATTATACCATTTTGGTACATAAGAAACTGACTCTCTTTTCCCTTCCCTTCCCTCTCAGCCTTCTCTTTAAAAAAAAAAAAAAAAAAATTAGTATTACACTTTGTGGAGATATCATTTGTTCCTCATAGATTGTCTCCTTGCTCTAACCCCAAGGATAGGGTTAGATGAATTTAACCCTGCCCTCTACACCCCTTCACCCCTTCCGGGCTTAGTAATGACAGGACAGAAAGAGCAACCCAATCTAGGAAACTGCCTGAAAGTGATGAGAAAGTGTTAGTTGCTCAGTTGCATCTGATTCTCAGTGACTCCATAGACTCTAGCCCACCAGGCTCCTCTGTCCATGGAATTCTCCAGGCAAGAATATTGGAGTGAGTAGCCATTCCTTTCTCCAGGGAATCTTCCTGATCCAGGGATCAAACTCTGGCCTTCTGCACTGTAGGCAGATTCTTTACCATCTGAGCCATCAGGGAAACACAGGAAACTGCCTAGATTGTTGCAGATTCCTGGGAGATAGCATGTGTCCACCATTTTTTCCAATCTATTCCTTACATATATATTTTTTTTTTAAATTTTTGAGCATGCCTTGTGGCCTGTGAGCTCTTACTTCCTGACCAGGGATTGAACCTGTGATCCCCTGCATTTGGAGGGCAGACTCTTTACCATTAGAGCACCAGGGAAGTTCCTCCAGTCTAACTTCTTGATTACTAGGATTTTCTTCCAAACAGAAACATGTGAACAGACTCTGAAGATATTTATAACCACATGCTTTGTTTACAGCATCTGAGCAAAAACAGTGAGGAAAACACAGGTGTATGGAACCAGAACACTCTCCCTAGCATGGGCTTGTTAATCCTGTATGTACATAAACCCTTTTCTTCTCCTCCATGACTTCATTCTTTGTTTAAAGCACAGACCACTCCCAAAACTATCTCCTGACTTTCTTCCAAAGAATGCTAACAAGGCCAAGATCCCTAATGACTGCTTTATTTGCATGTAAGTTTTCTCATTATGATATAATTACTCTAAATTCATGATCCTATCACCAAGGTCAACCAGAACCTGATAATGGACAGTGAAACTTTAACCAGTTGTTCTATTTCCTTTCATTGGTTTACCTTCAACTTTTTAAGGCTGCTGTTTCTGTGTTCCGGCTGACTTTCAGTTTCTCTTGAAACGGCTGAGTTCAGAACTCTCATGATGGTCAGTGGTTTAAGACTCCTGCTTCCAACGTAAGGGATTCGATCCTTGACTGGGGAACTAAGATTCACATGCTATTGTACCATGCAGCCAAACATTTAAAAAATAATTTTAGAAAAAAGAGAGAAAAAAGAAAAAGAAATTACCGAATTCATTCCTTCCATTACTACCAACTAAAACTGGGCCTTTCTCCTCCTCTTAGCCAGAACATTGTAGACCTTTCTCATTCAACGAATTATAGGTAAAAGAGATAGTCATTCCAGGGACTTCCCTAGTGGTCTAATGGTTAAGAATCCATCTGCTGATGCAGGAGACATGGGTTAGATCCCTGGTCTGGGATGATCCCCCATGCAGCAGAGCAACCAAGCCCATGCACTGCAACTACTTAAGCCCGTGCACCTACAGCTGTGCTCTGCAACAGGAGAAGCCACTGCCGTGAGAAGCCTGCCCACCAGAGCTCAGAGAGTATCTCCTGCTCACCACAACCAGAGAAAGCCCACAAGTAGCAATGAAGACCCAGCACAGCCAAAAATAAAATAAATGAATAAATCTTTAAAAAAAAATTTTTTTTTTAAAAAAAGCAGATAGTCCTTCCAGAAAGAATGCAATACAATGTGCTGAAGAATCCCAAGTTGTTTGATGCTACGGGATGTAGCGCAGCATGAAGCATCAGGGCTATCAGGAGATGTGATAGGTTAGATAGACTGGAATTGTACTGTAAAGAAAGGAGAATGCCAGGCTAATCAGTTTAGGCTCTATGACGTCTGTGACAAAGAGCTACTGAATAATTTTAAAGAAAGTACTAACATGGCTATAGAGATAGAGGAGACACTGGAGGGAGAACAACCAGGCAGTTATTGAAATGATAACCAAGAAGTATGAGGACAGGAGGCTTTACCTGGTGGTCCAGTTGCCCTGAGCTCCCAGTGCAGAGGGTCTGGAATGGATCCTTGGTCAGAGAACTATTCCCTAGGTGGCTCAGTGGTAAAGAATCCACCTGCGATGCAGGAAACTTGGATTAGACCCCTGGGTCAGATACCCTGGAGAAGGAAATGGCAACCCACTCCAATATTCTTACCTGGAGAATTCCATGGACAGAGGAGCCCTGCAGGCTACAGCCCATGGGGTCGCAAAAGAGTCAGAGACAACTTAGTGACTAATGACAACAGAGAACTAGATCTCACATGCTTCAACTAAGAGTTTGCATGTCACAACTAAAGATCTATGGTAATGCAACAAAGATTGAGTATCCTGCATGCTGCAGCTAAGACCTGGAGACAAATAAATAAATACTAAAAAAAGAAAAGTGATAAGGACATAAGCTGAGGGAGTAGCAATAGGAATGGAAAGAAAAGAAAAGATAGAGAAGGTAGACTGTACATGTTGAATTAGACATGGTTAGGAAGGAATGTAGAACATCACAACTTTTTTTTTTTATTTTTAAACTTTACATAATTGTATTAGTTTTCAGAGTGGGTGAAATGGAGAAACAATATCTGGTTGAGAAAGATATTAGAGGTTAAGATGTCAGTGGGAAATCCAGGTGGAAATGTCCAGTAGAAGTGAGTTTGGCGCTCAGAAGAGAAGTGCGGATTAGAAATATGCACTTGGTCACCTTCAAGTTCAATGAGACTGTCTCTGCAAAGAAAGAGAATAGAGTGAGAAGTGAATGCCCAGGTGGAACCTTGGGAACCATGATGAAGAGAAAGGAAATCAGCCAGTGAAGGAGACTGGAAAGCAGAAACCAGTGATAAGAAGAAAACCACAAGAGAGTTTTCTTGTGGTAATGAGAAAGATATGTCTTTTTTTTTTTTAATTTAAAAAAATTTTTTGAAAGATGTAGTTTTTAAAAGAGTTTCAAAAGAAAAAGTATTGCCAAAAATATTAAACACCTCATAGAAGTCATACACGAAGAAGGCAATGGCACCCCACTCCAGTACTCTTGCCTGGAAAATCCCATTGACAGAGGATCCTGGTAGGCTGCAGTCCATGGGGTCGTGAAGAGTCGGACATGACTGAGCGACTTCACTTTCACTTTTCACTTTCATGCATTGGAGAAGGAAATGACAACTCACTCCAGTGTTCTTGCCTGGAGAATCCCAGGGACGGGGAAGCCTGGTGGGCTGCCGTCTATGGGGTCGCACAGAGTCGGACACGACTGAAGCGATTTAGCGGCAGCAGCAGCAGAAGTCATACAAATTTATGCATGTATAACAAGACATGCTTCCTGTCTGACTTTTGTATCTGTGTGAATAATGAATCACACCCTTTTTACTTCTGTAAAATAACCTAATGAACTTTTTCCCCCCAAATTCCTTCTATAGCCTTGCCTTCTATCTTCAATCTTTTTAAATAGCCAGTATGTCTTTGTCATCAGCATGTATATACCACTCTTGCCCTGCCCTTATCTCTGTTTCACTACAGAATCATTTACTGGACCATTCCCATGTGCTAAGCCCTGTCCCATCCCTGTGGATTCAGAGATAGCCTGTCTCTGTCTTCAGGCCCTCATAGTTGGCATTCTTGTCGTCTTAAACTAAACAACTGTAAATCACTAGGAGACTCATGGAAAGTGCTGGACTAAAGGGCAGCATGGAAGAGCTGGGTTTTTCATTTTTGTTTTTATGCAGGGCATGCAGAATCCTAGTTCCCCGACCCAGGATCCAACCCATACTTCCTCCCTATAGGGGAAGCTTGGAGTCTTAACCACTGGATTGATTGCCAGGGAATTCCCAGACAGACAACTCTTGACCAGCACATCCCCACTATCCGCTGACATTTTCTGGGCTCAGTTACACAGTCTAAGGAGGAAGAGAAGGAGAGAGAAAAGATACAAGTGCTCGATCAGTCAGCCATGTCTAACTCTTTTGTGAACCCACGGAGTGTAGCCTGCCAGGCTCTGTCCATGGAATTTTCCAGGCAAGAATATTGGAGAGGGTTGCCATTTCCTCCTCTAGGTGATTTTCCCTACCCCAGGGATCAAATCCATGTCACCCCCACTGGCAGGCAGATTCTTTATCTCTGCAACACCTGCAGAGATAAAGCCCTAGGATAAAGCAAATTTTAAATTTTTTAATAAAAAGTTGAGGGGAAACATACATGCATACTCTTTAAGATTGTACAGATGAAACTACACAAAAATACAAGAAATGATTCAGGATAGAAGTCACTCAAGGTTGGAATAGGATGGTACACAGAGGATCACATATGTGTAAGCTATTGTTAAGATCCCAGTTTTGATACTGGCTTATGAGTGCTTATTACATTATTGCTATAAATTAATAATTATATGAATAAAGATGGCTAAAGAGGCACCAATGATGGAAATGTGTCATGAACCATTAATCCACTTCCTTGTGGATTACTACGCCCAGAAAAACACTGAAAATTACCGGATATCTTTCTAAAAACTTTTTATTGAGGTAAAAATTACATAATATAAAACACACTATTTTAACCATATTTAACTGTACATTTCAGTGGCACTAAGTGTCACATGGCTGTGCAACTCACCATCGTCCATCTTCCAAGTTTTCCTAAACTGAAACTCTGTCCCCATTAAACACTAAGTTCCCATTCCCCCTCCTCCTCACCCCACCCCCAGCCTCTGGCATCTACCCATGTGTTAACACTTTCTGGCTCTATCTATTTGACTATTTGAAATATCTCATATAAGTGGAGTCAAAAAGTATTTGTCTGCACCTACTGTATACTGGAATGCATTTCTAAGGAATAACTAGCTATCTTGAGTGGAAAATTCTAGTAAGGAGAGAAAACCCAGACCTACGGCTGTTTGAGAATGAGCTCTGAATTTTTTTATCCCTTTCATCTGAAACTAATCACTGTGGTGGTCCAAGAATAATGAACAACCATTTTAAATACTCTATTATTACCCAATGATTCAACCTTGTTTAATCACATTC
The DNA here is from genome assembly GCF_000754665.1 of Bison bison bison. Lineage (NCBI taxonomy): Eukaryota > Metazoa > Chordata > Mammalia > Artiodactyla > Bovidae > Bison > Bison bison. The sequence continues at coordinate 5,559,919 of NW_011494952.1, read as the reverse complement.
TTATTTAAAGAAAACGGAATACTTCTACTGTTCTTTAAGGAGACACCAATGAAAATGAAACTATGTTTGTGGTATGCAGTATGAGGGCTAAACAGAATTCCTATTTACCAGAATCAGTGTCAATAACATTTCCAATAATTTATCACCTTAGAGTGTCATATTTCTTTTTCTCACACGAACATGGAAGATTGCATGGGAGTAGAGAAGCTGAGCTTTGGAGTCAGAAAACCCTGGGTTCAAGGCTCCCTCTACCTCTTATCAACTATCTGACAGTGGGCAAATTATGTACCCACTCCAGATGTTGCTTTCCTCCTCTGAAGCTGAATCTGTACCAATAGAACTATTGCATTTTTGAAGAAAGACTATGTAAAGGTCTTAGCACAGTTCATGGCATAAGTCTAAATGTTATAAAGAAGGTAGCTAATATTTTCATACTGAAACTTTTAAACTGCCTTATCTCTTTCCATACACACATGGGCTTTCCAGGTGGTGCTAGTGGTTAAAGAATTTACCTGCCAATGCAGGAGATGTAAGAGACACAGTTTCAATCCCTGGGTCAGGAAGAACCCCTGGAGGAGGGCATGCCATCCATCCCAGTATTCTTGCTTGCCTGGGGAATCCCGTGGACAGAGGAGCCTGGAGGGCTACAGCCCCTGGGGTCACAAAGAGTTGGACATGACTAAAGTGACTTAGCACACACAGTGCACATACATGTACATGTATTAATACATGTTTATGTATTTCCTTGGAGAAGGCACTGGCACCCCACTCCAGTACTCTTGCCTGGCAAATCCCATGGATGGAGGAGCCTGGTGGGCTGCAGTCCATGGGGTTGCTAAGAGTCAGACAGGACTGAGTGACTTCACTTTCACTTTTCACTTTCATGCATTGGAGAAGGAAATGGCAACCCACTCCAGTGTTCTTGCCTGGAGAATCCCAGGGACGGGGGAGCCTGGTGGGCTGCTGTCTCTGGGATCGCACGGAGTCCGACACGACTGAAGTGACTTAGCAGCAGCAGCAGCATGTATTTCCTGCTTACTGACAAAGTTACACTGTTTATTGTCTGGGATTTAAATAATACAAATAAGTCCTAGGAGCTCTGAAGATAGGGGAAATGTAAAAACTTTAGTTCGTTAACACTGTTCATTTCTCATTAGGTGATCTCTAAGGCTCCATCAGCTTTAACACTTTATTGTCTTGTAAATTCTTTGATTATTGCCTTTGCACATGCTCAGAAGGCATTGAATGGAAAGCAAGCTTAGTTTTGGTTTTGGAGTTTTATTATATTTTTAACGATGAAAGAGGATGGTCAACTCAGACATTTTCACGACCGGGCAAGTTTACAAAGTGTCTACTCCTACACTAGGACATGCATTTTTGATATTCAGTAACCACAGTACTGATGCCATATTTCATTTGAAATTTCTCTTTGCTCTGCTGATTTCTTTGCATTCCTTTCCTTAAACTGCTGAGGAAGGTATTTATAAATCTTTTCAAATACTACACTTTACTCCAGAGATGTACTGATTGTAGACATAATCATTCGAGGTGTCCCAGTTTGGTTTCTTCCTTTCCTTCCTTTCTTTTTTTCTTAGTAAAAAAACAAGGTCATTGAAGAGAGTTGTTCTGATATGAATTTTCATGTATAGTGATCTTTGCACTGTGAAGCCTTGGAAAGTGTTAGCTAAATGGCAGCAGCTTGAAACTGCAAGTAATTTTTAGTAGCAGTACATTCCCTTTTAGTGGGTGGTCATTGTCCAGGTGGCTCAGTGGTAAAGAATCTACTTGCCAAGCAGGAGACATGGGTTCCATCCTTGGGTTGGGAAGATCCCCTTGAGAAGGGCATGGCAACCCACTCCAGTACTCTTGCCTGGAGAATTCCATGGACTGCGGAACCTGGTGGGTTGTAGTCCATGGGGTTGCTGAAGAGACAGACATGACTAAACAGTAGCAGCAGCATTGTAAAAACAACATCAAGCTAGTTGGATGGAAATGCTTTTAAGTGACCACACTTTCCATCACACTAAGAGAACAATTCTGTGTCTATTTCTTTCTAGGATAAATTCATGCTTTTATAAACTTGCTATCGTAGTATATGTGTCTGAGTCTGTGGTATTTGATTAAGGGAAATGTCATAATTTACTGATTAAACTGTTTCCCTATTAGACTTCTAGATTGGCTCTAAATTGTTTTTCTAATTTTTTTGTTATTACAGAAAATGTTGCAATCTGCTTTCCAAATATATGCTTTTTATTCATATAAAATTTTTTCCTTATGATAAAATAACGTTGGAGGAAATACTAAGAGTCCAGAAACAAAAAAAACAGCCTGGTTATTTTAGCTCTTCAGTGCTATATTACTTTCCAAAGGGGTGTGTGTATGTGTATAAAATACAGCAATACAACACAGCAACATATATTTTAGGATATTATCTATAATGAGTATATCAAAAATATACTTTTTCCCAATTAAATTATTTAACCAAGAGAACACACCAAAATTAACTTTTACTAATTTTTCTTTTCTTCTTCTCTTCTCCTCTTTCTTCTTCTTCATCTTCTTTTTCTCCTTCTTCCTTTACAATAATCAATAGACTTGGATGTAATATTCTAGGTTCAATTTAAAAAAAAAAAGACTTTCCATTCAAGGCCATAATTAGATATTGGTTACTGTGAAGAAGCTAAATACTGACTAGTTTTCTGGGCTTGCAAACTCAGCTCGATCACCTTTTAAAAATGGGTAGCTTGAGTTTACTCACTTGTCTAAAGATGTTGTTGTTCAGTCACTCAGTCATGTCTGACTCTTTGTGACCCCATGAATTGCAGCACACCAGACTTCCCTGTCCTTCACTATCTCCCGGAGCTTGCTCAAACTCATGTCCACTGAATCAGTGGACCATCAGTGAAGCATCGAACCATCTCATCCTCTGTCGTCCCCTTCTCCTCCTGTCTTCAATCTTTCCCAGCATCACGGTCTTTTCCAATGAGTCAATTCTTCGCATCAGTTGGCCAAAGTATTGGAGTTTCAGCTTCAGCATCAGTCCTTTCAATGAATATTCAGAACTGATTGCCTTTAGAATTGACTGGTTGGATCTCCTTACAGTCCAAGGAACTCTCAAGAGTCTTCTCCAACACCACAGTTCAAAAGCATCAGTTCTTCAGCACTCAACCTTCTTTATAGTCCAACTCACACATTCATACATGACTACTGGAAAAACCATAGCTTTGACCAGACAGACCTTTGTGGGCAAAGTAATGTCTCTGTTTTTTAATACGCTGTCTAGGTTTGTCTAAAGCTACAATCTACCAAATGTACTTGTCATATTTTTCTTAGCCATGGAATAACTGAATCAAGCTTACAACCATTCCAAAATATAGACAAGAAGAAAAATACTTGGCTTGTAACCAGTAGAGATGATAACAGCTTCATCTACTTTACCAATTTGTCTCTACTACCCTCTAGTGGAACTGTAGTCATAATAGCCTTACAGCATTGCCTCCACACACACTTAACACACACACACACTCCACACACACTTAACACACACACACACTCACACACACACACGTGCACGCTTGTATGTGTGCGTGTAGAGCATGCGTGCACGTGTGAGTGTGTGTGTGTGTGTGTGTAGAGATTTATAAATTTCTGCCTTATAGAGTTGGTCCCAGCCTTGGATATGAGAAATGCCTGGAGGGAGTTATCTTTTAACTGGCATTCTTGTTCCTCTTCCTGGTGGCTCAGAAGGTAAAATGTCTGCCTACAGTGCGGGAGATCTGGGTTCAGTCCCTGGGTTGGGAATATCTCCTGGAGAAGGCAATGGCACCCCACTCCAGTATTCTTGCCTGGAAAATCCCATGGATGGAGGAACCTGGTAGGCTGTAGTCCATGAGATCACCAAGAGTCGGACACAACCGAGCAACTTCACTTTCACTTTCTTTCTTGTTCCTCTCTCTTCCCACACTAATCCTTTCTGGGGAGCACTGCCAGACTAATCTGTTTAAAGGAGAAATGTGATACTATCACTCCCCTGCTCAACAGAGAGAGAAAACCTTCAGTCCTTCCTTTTGGGCTTTCTGAAGTGCTGCTGGTAACCTTCCCCACCGTGACCTCCGAAACTCTTCACGATAAGAATCCAGCTTTCCTTTCTTCTCTTCTACCCCCTTACCTCCTGTCTCACCCCACCTTCCAGCCAAATCCCACTGCTTGATGTTCTCCACTTCTGGCCTATGCTTTCCCTTTCTGCTTACCTTGGAGATGACTCTAGTGGTCATCTCCACTCCACCAACTTCCTTCTTCCAACTCTATTTGCCAGAATTATGCTCACATTTGAAGACATCTTTCAAATGTCACTGCTGCTGCTGCTACTGCCAAGTCACTTCAGTCGTGTCCGACTCTGTGTGACCCCATAGACAGCAGCCCACCAGGCTCCCCCGTCCCTGGGATTCTCCAGGCAAGAACACTGGAGTGGGTTGCCATTTCCTTCTCCAATGCGTGAAGGTGAAAAGTGAAAGTGAAGTTGCTCAGTCGTGTCTGACTCTTTGCGACCCCATGGACTGCAGCCTACCAGGCTCCTCTGCCCATGGAATTTTCCAGGCAAGGGTACTGGAGTGGGTCACCAGTGCCTTCTTCATTCAAATGTCACTACTTACTTTAAAAAAATTTTTTAATTTATTTGACTTCACTGGGTCTTAGTTGCGGCATGTGGGATCTAGTTCCCTGACCAAGGATTGACTCTGGGCCGCCTACATTGGGAGTGTGGAGTCTTAGCTGCTGGACCACCCAGGGACGTCCCTCAAGCGCACTTTCATTCAGCGTGATCAAGCTCCCTTCATCAATTTCATGCAAGCCAGATACATCTCTGACACTATGCCACCTGTTATGTATGCTATTCTCTTTGCCTGGTTGTTCTCCTCAGGTGTCTCTCCTTCAATTCCCATTTAAACTGACATTGGCTTTCCTTCCCAACCCAATGCAAGGGTCAAGTCATTTAATGAAGACTGACCTGCCTCCCACAATTTTTTTTGCTTCTCTTCTGTGACCTTAGCAATTCACCCAAGTCTCTGTTTCAGTACCTACCACCAGAACTATTTTTGTGATCAATACAATCAGGAAAAATCCTGCATGTGAAGTGTTTACCAGGGGTGAGGCATTGGGCTAAGTAAACATTTAATGGATTACCTCATGTCATGTTCAAAGCAACACAGTTGGTTGCTAATACTATTGGCATTTGAGTAAATGAGGTGCAGAAACTTAAAGTGACTTGCCCAAAGCCACAGCAAAGTTAAGGGCAAGAACCAAGATTTAAAAGGATTTGAGCCCAGGTGATCTTTGGGCCTTGAGCTTTTTTTTTTTTTTTAATTGAAGTATAGTTAATTTACAATGTTGTGTTAGTTTCAAATGTATAGCAAAGTGATTCAGTTTTTCATACATACATATTTTTTCTTTTTCAGATTCTTTTCCATTATAGGCTATTACAAAATATTGAGTACAGTTCCCTAGACTATAGAGTAGGTCCTTATTGTTTGCCTATTTTATATATAGGAGTAAGTATGTATTAATCCCCAGTTCCGAATTTATCTCAACTCCCCTACCACTACCTCCCCACTATCCCTGTTGGTAACCATAAGTTTGTTTTCTGTCTGTGAGTCTATTTCTATTTTGTAAATAAATTCCTTTGTATCATTTTTAGATTCCACGTAGAAGTGATATAGTATGATATTTGTCTTCATCTGACTGATTTCACTTAGTATGATTCTAAGTCCATCCATGTTATCACAAATGGCATTATTTCATTCTTTTTTATGGCTGAGTAATGGTCCTTTGCATATATGTATCACATCTTCCTTATTCATTTCTCTGTTGAAAGACTTTTAGGTTGCTTGCCTGTCTTGGCTATTGTAAACAGGGCTGCTATGAACATTGGGACCCTGAGCTTTAACTGTGATGGTATAGCTAGCCATTCCAGAGGGGCTTTTTGTCAGGACAGTGTCTCCTCCTCCTCCTTTCCATTTTGAGTGTGCTGTTTGGGATTGGTTGGGGAAGAAATAAAAAACAATTTCTGGGGTAGGAAAAGGTATTTATCTTGTCTTATTGAATGAAAAGCTCTACTTTCCTCTTTCTCATTTTATGTTTCCCCGTCTGGACTTTGAAGTTTGGGGGCTTGCATTTGATTCTTGCTTGTTTGCCAATTATTTAAGTTAGTGCTTGGGGCATAATAAAGGCTTCATAAAGTTATCAAATGTTATTGAGACAGCAGGTATCTTTCTCTCTTTGTCTTCAATTCAGTTCAGTCCCCTCAGTCGTGTCCGACTCTTTGTGACCCCATGGGCTGCAGCATGCCAGGCTTCCCTGTCCATCACCAACTCCCGGAGCTTACTCAAACTCATGTCCATCCAGTCGGTCATGCCATCCAACAATCTCGCCCTCTGTGGTCCACTTCTCCTTCTGCCTTCAATCTTTCCCAGCATCAGGGTCTTTTCCAGTGAGTCAATTTTTCACATCAAGTGGCCAAAGTGTTGGAGTTTCAGCTTCAGCATCAGTCCTTCCAATGAATATTCAGGACTGATTTCCTTTAGGATGGACTGGTTAGATCTCCTTGCAGTCAAGGGGCTCTCAAGAGTCTTCTCCAACACCACAGTTCACAAGTATCAATTCTTCAGTGCTCAGCTTTATTTACAGTCCAACTTTCACACCCATACATTACTAGTGGAAAAACCATAGCTGTGACCAGGTGGACCTTTGTTGCCAATGTAGTGTCTCTGCTTTACCTATGCTGTCCAGGTTGGTCATAGCTTTTCTTCAAAGGAGCAAAAATCTTAATTTCATGGCTGCAGTCACCATCTACAGTGATTTTGGCGCCCGTCCAAAAAATAAAGTCTGTCATTGTTTCCACTGTTTCCCCATCTATTTGCCATGAAGTGATGGGACTGGATGCCATGATCTTCGTTTTCTGAATGTTGAGTTTTAAGCCAACTTTTTCACCTCCTCTTTCACTTTCATCAAGAGGCTCTTTAGTTCTTCTTTGCTTTCTGCCATAAGGGTGGTGTCATCTGCATATCTGAGGTTATTGATATTTTTCCCAGCAATCTTGATTCCAGCTTGTGCTTCATCCAGCCCGGCATTTTGCATAATGTACTCTACATATAAGTTAAATAAGTAGGGTGACAATATACAGCCTTGACATACTCCTTTGCCAATTTGAAACCAGTCTGTTGTTCCATGTGTGGTTCTACTGTTACTTCTTTACCTGCATACATATTTCTCAGGAGGCAGGTAAGATGGTCTGACATTCCCATCTCTTTAAGAATTTTCCACATTTTGCTGTGATCTACACAGTCAAAGGCTTTGGCATAGTCAATATAGCAGAAGTAGATGTTCTTCTGGAACTCTTGCATTTTCGATGTTCCAATGGATGTTGACAATTTGATCTCTTGTTTCTCTGCCTTTTCTAAAACCACCTTGAACATCTGGAAGTTCACGGTTCACGTATTGCTGAAGCCTGGCTTGGAGAATTTTGAGCATTACTTTGCTAGTGTGAGAGATGAGTGCAATTGTGCAGTAGTTTGAGCATTCTTTGGCATTGCCTTTCTTTGGGATTCGAATGAAAACTGACCTTTTCCAGTCCTGTGACCACTGCTGAGTTTTCCAAATTTGCTGGCATACTGAGTGCGGCCTCTTTGTCTTAACTGAATATATTAATAACATCACTTTACCTTGTATTTCCTCAGTACTTGGCTCCAGGTACCAGCTAAAGGAAAATATTTAATTAATTAGCACAAAAGAAGCATGATCACTTGCTGCATTTTTCTTATCTGGCCTCTCCTGTCAAGCTCAATGAGAATAGATATCGAATTCATCTTTGGATATTTGGTTGCCACCAAATTATGCAAGATAAACTGAAGAAACTCAAATATTTGGTGAGTGGAGCTGATAGAGTTTGGTTTGCTGTCATATTTCATTCTCACATCACTGGTATAAACTGATGCACACCCAAGAGCCAAACAACTAATGTTCATGGTGGAGAGGAAAGCCTCGGGTGCTACAAGGCTCTCAGGTGCCTATCTCATTTTGAAGGATACAGTAAATTTTGTTTCATAACATCTTAGCAGTAAGAGGATGTTACTCTAACTTTGCTCTTTGAAACTTGCCAATTATAGTAAACATTTTGCATGAAGCAGAATATTTCATGGTATGAAATTGCAGGTCTGTATCAGTCCAGATGACAGTTTATTTAGGTAAAATAGAACCTCATTTCGTTAACACCACTAGAAAAGAGACTTTTACATTAATCCCTTAACTTACTGATTAGAGATATAGTTACAATCCACTGCCCTGGTTTATTGAAGTGACTTTTCAAAGAGAATGATTTAAAGAATTACTTCTCACTATAAATTTTTAGCTCTGGCAGAAAGCCCTATGCTGCTGCTGCTGCTGCTAAGTTGCTTCAGTCGTGTCTGACTCTGTGCGACCCCATAGATGGCAGCCCACCAGGCTCCCCCATCCCTGGGATTCTCTAGGCAAGAACACTGGAGTGGGTTGCCATTTTCTTCTCCAATGCATGAAAGTGAAAAGTGAAAGTGAAGTAGTTCAGTTGTGTGTGACTCTTCGGGACCCCATGGACTGCAGCCTACCAGGTTCCTCCATCCATGGGATTTTCCAGGCAAGAGTACTGGAGTGGCATGCCATTGCCTTCTCCGAGAAAGCCTTATACTAGGTATTAATGGTATTGTGATAAAATTTAAGAGACATTACTAATTCATTCAAATTAGTAAAAGAATCTCAGATATTCAGCTAAAACAACAGGCCTGATAGTTTCTCCTGGCTCCAAATATGTATGAAAATGCTTGCCAGTTTCAGAGTTCAATTCTCCATGAAGCTCATGGAACTTATGTGTCAAGATTCTGCCTTTGCACAGCCCCTTCTGGGCTCTGAAAGAGGTGTTCACATGGTCATGTCTTTGTAAAATGTATAACAAGATATTTTAAACACAGTTTGTTCACACTGCTGTTTTTTTCCTACTTCAATTCCCAGTCAGTCACACTTCCCCACCTGCCCAGTGACCTGTCCGTGAACACTGTTGAAATTCAGCTCAGGAGATGCTAAATTGAAGATACAGGTAGTTTACGATGAGTGGTATCTAACACTTCCAAAAAACACATTACTTTTATTATCAGATAAATGCCTAACTGAGGAACAGTCATGATAGTTCAGTGTTTTCAGTCATGATTAAAAGATCTTGGGACCTTCCTCGGCAAGGGGGGCGGGGGAAGGGTGGTGGGGGACTTCCTGGTGGTCTGGTGGTTAACTCTCCATTCTTCCAATGCAGGGGGCATGGGTTCAATTCCTGGTCAGGAAATTAAGATCCCACATGCTGTGCAGCATGGCCAAGAAATTAAAAAAAAAAAAGGTTTCGAAACTGTGTGTCTTACTTTATCTACTATTTTACTTTCTGAATTAATGAAAAGGAACAGTCTTTTCCTTTTGGATACATGTTTTAAAAACTGCTCTGAATTTTATCCCATAGCAAAAGAGGCCTTGGCAAGATTCATTTCCTCATACATGCATTTCTTCATACATTCATCCATTTATCCATTTATTCACTTTTGAGCTAGGTAACACACCCAAATGGAGAAGGCAATGGCAACCCACTCCAGTACTCTTGCCAGGAAAATCCCGTGGGCGGAGCAGCCTGGTAGGCTGCAGTCCATGGGGTCGCTAAGAGTCGGGGACACGACAGAGCTACTTCACTTTCACTTTTCACTTTCATGCATTGGAGAAGGAAATGGCAACCCACTCCAGTACTTTTGCCTGGAGAATCCCAGGGATGGGAGAGCCTGGTGGGCTGCCGTCTATGGGGTCGCACAGAGTCGGAAATGACTGAAGCGACTTACCAGCAGCAGCAGCAGCAACACACTCAGATGGTTCAAAATTCAAAAGCTCCACTGAGGAAACCAGAAGGGAAAGAGACACGTGTACCCCAAAGTTCATCGCAGCACTGTTTATAATAGCCAGGACATGGAAGCAACCTAGATGTCCATCTGCAGATGAATGGATAAGAAAGCTGTGGTACATATACACAATGGAGTATTACTCAGCCATTAAAAAGAATACATTTGAATCAGTTCTAATGAGGTGGATGAAACTGGAGCCTATTATACAGAGTGAAGTAAGCCAGAAGGAAAAACACCAATACAGTATACTAACGCATATATATGGAATTTAGAAAGATGGTAACGATAACCCTGTATACGAGACAGCAAAAGAGACACTGATGTACAGAACAGGCTTATGGACTCTGTGGGAGAGGGAGAGGGTGGGAAGATTTGGGAGAATGGTATTGAAACATGTGAAATGTCATGTATGAAACGAGATGCCAGTCCAGGTTCAATGCACGATGCTGGATGCTTGGGGCTGGTGCACTGGGACGACCCAGAGGGATGGTATGGGGAGGCAGGAGGGAGGAGGGTTCAGGATGGGGAACACATGAGAAATAAAGAAGAAAAAAATAAAAAAATAAAAAGAAAACACAAAAGCTCCAAAGCCTTCCTCCCATCTCTGTGCCCCAGGCATTCTTCAACTCCACACAGGCATGTTGTTATTAGTTTCTTGCATCTCCTTCCAGGTATTTTATGTATTTACAAGCAAATGTTTCTCAAACATTTTTATCTGAAAAAATACTTGTGTTTGCTTGGGCTTCCATAACAAAATACCACAGAGTGGGTGAGATAAACAACAGAAATTTATTTCCACACCATTCTGGAGGCTGGGTCACAGTGTTGGCAGGGTGCGATCTGGTGAGAACTCTCTTCCTGCTTTGAAGATGGTGATTTGTTCTGTGTCCTCACGCGAAGGAAACAGAGTGATGGAGGTCTTATAAGGCCTTATAAGAATGTTCATCCCACAGCGTGCTCTGCACTCACATGATCTTATTTAAATGTAATTACTCTCCCAAGGGCCCATTTTAAATAACACCATATTTAGAGGTGTGTTAACACCAGAGGGTGGCAGTGCACAGATGAAAGGGGTAGGGGTGAGGAGAAACACAGTTCAGTTCATAGCAACACTTGTATCTCAAAACAAAGCCAAACAAAACTTCTGTGCAATGCCAATGGATCTCTGCACACCCCCTCTTCTAAATGGAGGTCACCAAAATATGAATATGAAAGTTTGGGGAGCACATGCCTTCTTATCCTCTCTGTTTTAGTTTTTTTTTCCCATGCCACTTTATATACATTTAAAAATTTTTACTTTTCTGGTCCCTCCCTGAGGCATGTTAGTTCCCTGACCAGGGATCAAACCTGTGCCTCTTGCAGTGGAAACAAGGAGTCAACCGCTGAACCACCAAGAAAGTCCCCTAGTTCTAAAATACTGTTGCAAAGCTGAACCTCTTCCGAGCAGCTTCTCAGAAGAGCATTCAGGGCTCTTTTAGATTCTGACTCCAAATTCCCTTCCCTGCTTAACACCTAAGGGGCCCTCTACCCTCTGATCAAGGCACCCTGAATTATATGGGCAGACTTCAGGGCTTTACTCATACAACTTCTGCTTGGAAGGCCTGCCTCACCATTCCTTCTCCAGTGTTCCTAGAGAATGTCACATCCAATATTTCTTCAAATGTCACATCCTCTTTTTGAATTAATAATTTCCTCCTCTATATTCTTATGTCACCTTAGAGCATAAGTTACAGCGTTAAGTGCCAGAAGCAAGTTACAAGTAATGGTTGTGTTCTCCCACTCCCAACATCTCAAGCAGGAAAATATCTGACTTATTTTTGTGGCACTGCATAGAAGTTGACCCAATGAACACTAAATTGTATTTGCCAAGATGAGAGCCTAAATTTAGAATATCCCCTGAACCCTTGTGGCTCAGCTGGTAAAGATCCCCCCTCAGTGCAGGAGACCTGGGTTTGATCCCTGGGTTGGGAAGATTCCCTGGAGAAGGGAAAGGCTACCCACTCCAGTATTCTGGCCTGGAGAATTCCATGAACTGTATAGTCCATGGGGTCGCAAAGAGTCAAACATGACTGAGTGACTTTCACTTCACTTCACCCCACCTGAAGCTTAAAAAGATAACTAAAAACAAACAAAAACAAGCTGCAAAAATAGAGAAAGATAACTGAGTTGCTCAACATTCAGAAAACTAAGATCATGGCATCTGGTCCCATCACTTCATGGGAAATAGATGGGGAAACAGTGGAAACAGTGTCAGACTTTATTTTTCTGGGCTCCAAAATCACTGCAGATGGTGACTGCAGCCATGAAATTAAAAGAGGCTTACTCCTTGGAAGGAAAGTTATGACCAACCTAGATAGCATATTCAAAAGCAGAGACATTACTTTGCCAATAAAGGTCTGTCTAGTCAAGGCTATGGTTTTTCCAGTGGTCATGTATGGATGTGAAAGTTGGATTGTGAAGAAAGCTGAGCACTGAAGAATTGATGGTTTTGAACTGTGGTGTTGGAGAAGACTCTTGAGAGTCCTTTGGACTGCAAGGAGATCCAACCAGTCCATTCTAAAGGAGATAAGTCCTGGGTGTTCTTTGGAAGGACTGATGTTGAAGCCGAAACTCCAATATTTTGGCTGCCTCATGCGAAGAGCTAACTCACTGGAAAAGACCCAAATGTTGGGAGGGATTGGGGGCAGGAGGAGAAGGGGATGACAGAGGATGAGATGGTTGGATGGCATCACCGACTTGATGAACGTGAGTCTGAGTGAACTCTGGGAGTTGGTGATGGACAGGGAGGCCTGGCGTGCTGCGATTCATGGGGTCACAAAGAGTCGGACTCGACTGAGCGACTGAACTGAACTAAACTGAGTTAAATTTAAATAAAAATCTAGCATGAAAGTGTGGAAGCTTGTGGTCTTCTTTATGCTGAATGTCAAATGTATATAATGAATTACTAGCTGTTTTTAGATGATATAAATTAAATCCTTTGCTTAAGCCTCTCAGAGAGAAAGCTATATATATTTATTCTTTAAAATTAGTACCCTAAACTAGCAGAAAATAGTCTTCTCTAGAACACAATTTTCATTTTATTTAAGGCAATTTAAGGCAGTTTTCATTTAAAATGTGAATTTTAGATTTTAAAAATAAGTTTTAAAAATTATTAGGTTCAGGCCAAGATTTCCCAAATCTCCTACTTCTACTATGAATTCAAAATATTCTGTCACCCAGGAGCACAAAATTGCCAAGGTTGAGTGTTTGTGCCACATATAGGGGGCCATGTGATAAACTTATTCCATTCCTTATCCTAATCTGGATCATCAAATACACAGTTGTAGAGGGCATGGTAATCAATATTTGTTCCATATCTCAATACAGTCAGTGGAAAGACTCTTACTATGCCCAGTTCTATTTTACTTTTTTATTTTCTTAAAGACTTAAGAATGATGTTCAGGTGCAGAAATCTCTTTAGGATATGGTGTAGGGCAATGAAAGAGTTTAGGGATACTGGATTATTTAAAGTATAATTTAGATCTTTTTCTTCTCCCATGGAAGTGTGAATTTTTGTTTTTTCAAGAACATTTAAAATTCTGTTGTGAGAATATTTTAACATTTAAGAAAAGAAAAATTCTGTTTTTTAATTTTTAATTAAAATGTTACATAGATTAAAAAATTGAAATTAAAAAAAGTGAAGTGAAAACATAGCACAGCCATATATGTGTGTGAAATGTGACAAAAATGTATCTAACTTATACTCATATATATATATGAAAAGTTTCTTTACCCTGTTGAGGACATCTTTCCTAGTTTTCTATTACCTCTTTCTATTAAAACAAAGTTTATTTATTTTGTTTTTTGGCTGCCTTGAGTCTTAAGTTGAGCATGTGGGATCTTCCCCTTGGGACATGCAGAATCATGCTCCTTTGGTCCAGATTGAGATTCATTATTTTGGAAAAGCATAAATATACATTAGCTTTAAGTATCAGAAATAAAAGTAATGGGATCTGGATTACGTGTAGTACCACTTTTGTGATGAACTATTTGAATACCTCCAATTTTTATTGTGCCAGAATTGGGAGAGAAAAAAACCCAACCCAGAGAGGACAGTAGATTTCTTATGACTAGAAACAATGGGACGACCCTGTCTTGGAAAGCGCTTGCGCCCAGACTCAGTTGGCGCCCGCCCTTCTGCTTTTTTCTCCAGCCGCCGTTTCCTCCACCTTTCGCGCTCTAGCCACCCGGGAAGCCCAGCGTTAAGGGCAGCTAGGCTCTGATTGGCTCCTTTAAAAGTCTACGGACTATCTGATTGGTGAATCCAGGACCCTTTAGCGCGGTGAGTTTGAAACTGCTCGCACTTAGCTCCAAAGCTGGCGCTTGGAAGTTAGGGACAGCGTCGCCGACTTGGTAGCCGCCGCAGCATTCGCCGCGGGATAAAGCCGGGTAGCGTTGGTGGGGTCAGGGTGTTGCCTATGGGGTGTCGACTCGGAAGGGCCGTCTTGCGGACCTTGGAGGGGGAGTATTAATGAAGCAGGTGATAATTGGGAGGCTGGGTTCCGGGCAGTGGGGTTCTGCGTACCGCCAAGCCCGGCCTTAACCGGAGGCCCCGGGCCTGCGCGTGAAGCGACGCCAACCCCGGCTTCAGTGGGAGGCTTGGGGGAGCCCAGCCCGGCCAGGGTTGTTCAGGCAGGGCTGGCATTGCTCTGGCCTCTGAATTGCAATCTGGGGTCGTGGGTGGCTCAGGAGGCTTTCGGGGGTTGATGGAAGGCAGATTTGTGCCAAGCGCTTGTGGAGTGCCAGGCTCGGCCCTGCAGCTCCTAGCCTCGCTTCCGGGAGTGGAAAGCAAGACGGCAACTCAGCAAGGTGCTCGCGCCTGCTTCTAATCTCAGGTCGTCCCAGGAAACCGACCGGAAGAACTAACTTGTGGGCCTTCTCAACTTGCCTCTCTGTTCCCATGACCCTAGCCTACCTAGAGCTTTTAAGAACACTTATCCTGGGCATAGACCCCAAGAGAACTTGGATTTTTTGGATTTTATTTTATGCTTGGTGGTTGTTACATACAGTGGAATTGGCAAAAACTGGAAATCTAAGAAACGCCGAGAGTTAGAAACGTGTCTTTTTAAATCCTTTAATCAGTTTTAACATGCAGGTCTTGCTTTCTTTAAAGACCTGGAGGTGTCTGGGTGGATGAAGCCATTGATATTTTACATCCTGTCACTAGGAACAGAGGCATTCAAAAGGCATTACGAAGCCACATCCTTTATTTAAAATAGTTGCTACCAGGAAAAGGTGGAAGAGTAATTGAACCCAGCTTTGAAATTGAGTTAGTTTTCAGTGATTTTGTTTAAAATAAGCTCCACAGTTTCATTGTGATTTGGGCATATTACAGCTGAATATTGAAGAAAAGATTAGTTAATCCTAATCCGTTGCCATTTGTAAAATTGATTTTTAAGATGGCCAGTGTAGTGCAATTTTGTTTATTTAAAAAAGTTTATCTCTGCTTATGTCTGGAATGATTTTGAAAAAGAATGTGAGAAATTTAACTTAAGGTTCAGTGACCTTTATGATTTTATCAGTGATATAAAACGATGGTTTGGGCCTCTGAAGTTAATGTTTCCGTGGCAAACTTACCAGGAAGTCTTGAGTATCTGGTTGTGGTTTTGGCTTTTTTTTTTTTTTTTTTAACCATATTTTTTTTGTGATTCTAGTATATGGACATTCTTTGTTCTTGACATTGCATGGGGTATAATTAAAATAGACTTTATGTATGGAATTGCCCATTTTCTTTTAGAGTGCTTAGTGATATTTCCCACTTTACAAAAGGTATCTTGAAAGTTTTTTATCATCTTTGTGTTACGTGACTCCTGACAACAAGAGAAAGATTAAAACTGTCATTTGAGCAAGTTGAAATGAATATACTTAGGCTGCTTTAAATATTTTCTAATGGTTGAACAATGTGACCACGTTTTAGCTCCCTACTTCATGTCTTTAAAAATTGTTTATTAACTTCATAAAAGTATCATGAAGCTACAAATTCAAGTAGCATTCATTGTTAAACTATTTGGGTATAATTGGCACACATTGATGAGCCTTAGAAGTCTTATGTAAAGAACATCAGGGTTTGTTTGGAACGGATAGATAAGTTGATGTCTGAATTTGAAGGTTAATTTTGAAAGAAGTTCCCAGGTGGCTCTAGTGGTAAAGAACCTGCCTGCCAGTGCAGGAAACATAACAGACAGTGGTTTCCATCCCTGGGTCAGGAAGATACCTTGGAGGAGGGCATGGCCATCCACTCCAGTATTCTCTCCTGGAGAATCCTATGGCAGAGGAGCCTGGCCATAGGATCACACAGTCGGACACTGAAGTGACTTAGTATACCAAAGTTATCCAGGTATAGGATATACAAATATTTCCAATGTTTCAGAAGCTAAGAAAGGTGGGAGAGTCTTGAGTTCTTCCCCTTGTAAATATTGTTTTAATAGAATAGCTAATCTTATGGAAAATTTTTAAAAAGTTTATTTGTATTTGGCTGCACTGGATGTTCATTGCCACAAGTGACTTTCTCTAGTTGAGGCCAGTGGATGCTATTCTTTGTTGCTCTGCACCAGCTGGGTGCACAGGCTTCGGTACTTGTGACTCTTGGGCTTAGTTGCCCCCGGCATGTGGAATCTTCCTGGACCAGGGATTGAACCTGTGTTTCCTGCGTTGGCAGGTGGATTCCTATCCACTGCACCATGAGGGAAGTCCTATTGTGGAAAGTTAATACTGCTCTAGGCATGATGGGAAATTCTTTACTTGTAATATCTTATCAATAACTTAAAAGCACCCTTTGACTTAGTGGCATGTAATCAGATAAGCTTTTCTTCTCATTTTAGGGTCTACCATACCCACTGATTAACTATGGAAGACTATACCAAAATAGAGAAAATTGGAGAAGGTGAGTGGTTTTAATAATATAAAAGGATTTTTAAAAAATGATTTAATGATTTGACATCTTTGACATGTAAATATTCAAATTCAGTTTTTAAAGTATCTAACAGTACATTAATTAGTGCATTAATATATATGTTTTCTACATAATAGCATAAGCAAAAAAAAAAGTTAACCTTTCAAGAGAATTGAAATTATTCTTACATGTCTCCCTACCAGCATCCCTCCAATAATCTTACATTCTTCTAATACTAAACACTTAAAGCAATATATCTATATATTTTTTAAAAAACACTATTGCTATTTTGTAGGTGTGTTGAGGAGAGTGTTAGGGCAGTGAAATTATGTGCTTTAGTTTAAAGTACGTCTGCATATACTCTCTAAAGTTCTAGTCAGGGTCATGTATTTCATTTAGTGGTTAATGTCTTCTTAATGTCTTTTGATTAAAATATATCAACTCTTATTTCAATTATTACCAAATTGTTCTGTGATTTTCTTCTGAGTTAACAAAAATAATTCATTGAACTCAGGTTATAATTTGAACCCCTTTCTGGCTTTTTAGATCATAGAGAACATAACTATATGCATGATGTGGAACTTTAGTTGGCATTTAGCAGACACTCTATAACCATTTGTTGATAAACAGTTTTTCTGTTTATTGTTCAGTCTCCATGCTGCTGCTAAGTCGCTTTAGTCGTGTCCAACTCTGCGATCCCATCCATAGACGGTAGCCCACCAGGCTCCCCTGTCCCTGGGATTCTCCAGGCAAGAATACTGGAGTGGGTTGCTATTCAGTCTCCATAATTTGCCTGTATTGAAGATTTTTAAATTTTATAATGCTTAGTTCATTTCAAAGTGCAAGTCAGGAGAGACAGAGCACTTGTGATGTCTAAAACTCAATTCAGTATATATTGAATGTTCACTGTAAGTTAATCAGTGGCTCTTATGAGTAAATTTTAGGACCAGGTGAATGTTGTACACTTGAGTGAGAGGTAAGAATACTTTAAAAAGTTTGAATTTACCATTAACTACTTATTTGACTATATTATGTAAATTACTGATCTTCCTGAGTTTGTGTTAACAGTGTGCTGGGGGAGGGTGCTACTGGCCTACCTACTTCTGTGTTTAATGCAAGTATAATTTACATCTGAAAAATGTACAGATTTTAAGTGTACAGAAGGTCCACCCATGAAGGATGGTGGTGAAGATCAAACAAGATCAGTTCTCCTTGATTTTTTTTTGGCCTCACAGTGCGACTTAAGGGATTTTAGTTCCTTGAATCAGGGATTGAATCCAGGCACTTAGCAGTCAAAGTGCAGAGTCCTAACCACCGGACCATCAGGGAATTCCCAGATCAACTGGTTACCCAAAGCACAGTTACTCCAAATTTCGTCAAAATAATATACAATGGATTTTATGTTAACTTACGTTTTTAAAATGACACCATGACATAGACAATTGGATAGAATTTCTCTATTTAAAAAAAGAGAGTTTATATAGCATCAGTTTGTCACTGAGCAAACCATCCTTAATATTCTGATCAAACAAGTAGATCATTTATTTGTTAGTGGTTCTTATCCTTTTTTGAAATACTACTAGTTTTGGAGAAGCTCTTAAAAAACTGTAAAATAGACTTCCCTAGATATAAGTCCCTCCTAATCGCTTCTGAAGTTACACTGATGTCATACAAAAAAATAGTAAAGCTATTTAAGAAAATTTTCTTATAATTAAGGGAGTCAAGACCTCCCTTAAATTGTCCAACCCCAGATTAAAAATCACTTACCCAGGGGATTCAGCATATCATGCACGTGAACTTGTTTTTAGCTGACTAGTCCGTCTCGCTTACTGCTTTTTCTGTTCCGTGCACCCAACCACCCCAGGGTCCCTTATATTGAAATTATTGCTCACTAGCTAAAACCCTACATCAGAATCCATGTTCTCAACTTCCAAATGGATGTGAGGCTTCCTGCATTTATTTTATGCCTGCCTTGGGGAGGATATTTGACAGGACATACATTCCAATTTGCAAATGATCCTTTTTCTCTAAAATGTGTTGGAAAATTACTGGTAATTTGAATTGTATAGGGAACCTGTGATGACTATATGGATTTTCTAAACTGCAGATAGGTTAGGTTGTAATTAGCCTCTTTTCTTTTGGAAGTGATGAGAGTATAATTATGAATGAGATGCTTTCTTTGTGGCCACAGCAGATGTTTCTGTCATGTGACACCTTATGGAATTCAATCATCTTCTAAAAAATTTTTTTTAGTTTGTGGCGGTTGTCACATAGACACTTATTTTGTTTATTTCAGGTACCTATGGAGTTGTGTATAAGGGTAGACACAAAACTACAGGCCAAGTGGTAGCCATGAAGAAAATCAGACTAGAAAGTGAAGAGGAAGGGGTTCCTAGTACTGCAATTCGGGAAATATCTCTATTAAAAGAGCTTCGTCATCCAAATATAGTCAGGTATGGTATAATATCTGAATTTGAATCATTTTCTGCATGCTATTTCACATGTGAATTTCATTGTGAAAAGTTTTACAGTTGCTTAATTTCTGATTGAACCTTTCTGAGTGGAATAGAACCCTACTGTTTTTGTTCATTGACAATGCTGGGCATAGAAAAACATAGGCTTTTAAAGCAGGAATAGAGTTAGAGGGGCTTGGTGATAGAGGTTAGTAGTGGGAGCTGGAAAATCAGGATAAACTGGTCAAGGGAGACAAGGAAGTCTTTTTTCACAAAGCTTTGTCACTGTTCCAACTCTGAGAGCTCTGGTCTTTAAGGACTCCTTAATCAGCGACCTGAGATAGGTAGCTAGGTCAGGTGAAAGCTAGGATTTAATTGCATTTTGTGGGCTTGAGATGGTGAACAACTGGTAAGGTTAGATAATACTTTAAAAAGTTTATTTCTATAAGTTGCCTCAATGGAGAGACAAGCTCTAAGCAACCAGCAGTCAGCCTAGAAATATTTTTCTGGACTGCAGGCGATTTACCAAGTTAACACCTGTAATATCACTTAATTTTCAGTTGCTGCCCTGAGGTTCCTTTCTCAAATTCTAGTTTAATACTATGGTTTCACTACTAGGGAAGGTACCACCTCTTCTATTCCAAAACAGTATAGCATGTATTTGTTACTGTAGAAATTTCTTATGGCCTGCTTTTTCTAATAGCAACTATGATGTATGTGTATAGAAGCCATTTTACTTTGTGAGAGATCAAAAATGTTAAGATTTGTAATTGTTTTATTTTTCAGTCTTCAAGATGTGCTTATGCAGGATTCCAGGTTGTATCTCATCTTTGAATTCCTTTCCATGGATCTCAAGAAATACTTGGATTCTATCCCTCCTGGTCAGTTCATGGATTCTTCACTTGTTAAGGTAAGAATCTTGCCTGATTTTGTTAGTGTTTATCCTCTGTGAATGTAAAGGGTCTACACTTTAGAAGTGCTTGTGTTTCATGAGAATATACTTGGAAAAAGTGTTAGAAAGTAGAACAAGGAAGAAAAGAATGTTTCATTAAAGAATATTTTGTTTTTTCTCACATAGTCTATAGGTTGTTAACAGTTAAGTATTTTATTACTAGATAGTGCTTCTGGTTGTAAAGTGAAAAGTACTGCCTGAAAAAACAGAAAAGTACTAAGTGTGTATTGTTGGAAACTAGGGTATTCTGTTCTTTGTCAGTCAGATATGTGCAAAATAAAAGAACAAAAGCCTGGGACAGGGTGATGCTGGCAGGCAGTTTCACTTTATTCTGGATTTGAATATATATTTTGTCTAACTTATTGTAGAGATTCAGTTCAGTTCAATCGCTCAGTCGTGTCCGACTCTTTGTGACCCCATGAGTCGCAGCACGCCAGGCCTCCCTGTCCATCACCAACTCCCGGAGTTCACTCAGACTCACGTCCATTGAGTCAGTGATGCCATCCAGCCATCTCATCCTCTGTCGTCCCCTTCTCCTCCTGCCCCCAATCCCTCCCAGCATCAGAGTCCTTTCCAATGAGTCAACTCTTCGCATGAGGTGGCCAAAGGACTGGAGTTTCAGCTTTAGCATCATTCCTTCCAGAGAACACCCTTTCGAATTCGAAAGGGCTGACCTCCTTTCGAATGGACTGGTTGGATCTCCTTGCAGTCCAAGGGACTCTCTGGAGTCTTCTCCAACACCACAGTTCAAATGCATCAATTCTTTGGCGCTCAGCTTTCTTCACAGTCCAACTCTCACATCCATACATGACCACTAGAAAAACCATAGCCTTGACTAGACGGACCTTTGTTGGCAAAGTAATGTCTCTTCTTTTCAATATGCTATCTAGGTTGGTCGTAACTTCCCTTCCAAGGAGTAAGTGTCTTTTAATTTCATGGCTGCAGTCACCATCTGCAGTGATTTTGGAGCCCAGAAAAATAGAGTCAGCCACTGTTTCCACTGTTTCCCCATCTATTTCCCATGAAGTGATTGACCAGATGCCATGATCTTTGTTTTCTGAATGTTGAGCTTTAAGCCAACTTTTCCACTCTCCTCTTTCACTTTCATCAAGAGGCTTTTTACTTCCTCTCCACTTTCTGCCATAAGGGTGGTGTCATCTGCATATCTGAGGTTATTGATATTTTTCCCGGCAATCTTGATTCCAGCTTGTGCTTCTTCCAGCCCAGCATTTCTCATGATGTACTCTGCATATAAGTTAAATACGCAGGGTGACAATATACAGCCTTGATGTACTCCTTTTCCTGTTTGGAACCAGTCTGTTGTTCCATGTCCAATTCTAACTGTTGCTTCCTGACCTGCATATAGGTTTCTCAAGAGGCAGGTCAGGTGGTATAGAGATTAAGTTTCATTTAAATTTAAAATAATTATCCTTATACCGTCTCTACCAAACCACTCCTCAGAGGTAGCCTTTGTTTTATTAGTAATCTTAGAGATACTTGTATGTCAACTTTGTATGTGTATATACAGAAACTTTTTATAAAAATGGGATTTTATATATATTAGTATATATGCATTACTTTCCCTTTTACTGTGTAAAATGTTAGTCTACCCATCTTTCTACTGTCTGATATAATTGCGTAAACCAAGTCCACACTAGTGGACACTGAAGTTGTTTTCCAGCTTGGTGACTCATGTCCTTATGGTCAGTGCTGCAGTGAATATTTTTATATTCCTGTGTATCTTTATAGGAGTCTCAGCACTGAAATCAGTGGGTTGAAGTTATTTATTTACACTTAAAATCTTGATAGTGCTGGTTAACCCTCTAAAAAAGTAGACCAATATCATGGTGTATGTATATTTTTTAGCACATCACTGTCAAAACTTGTTTTGATTAATCTTTTTGATAACAGTACTATGAAAAATACATTAACATCATTTTTCTTTCATTTAACATTTTTTATTTCTTAGCCATTTTATAAACACTACATATTTTTCACTGATGATTCTGTTAGGATACTTTTTTCATTGGTTTTTAAGAGCCTTTTATTGGTAATGTATTGATAATAGTTCTTTTATTGCTTTTTTTTTTTGTCTTTTGTTAATGGTGTGTATATACCATTAGTTATTTTTATAATTTAACATGTTTGTACATATCAGTACATGACTTTTGGAGATTTTTATGTCATTTAAGTCTTCCTCATGCAAAGATCACATGTATTAGAACAGTACATGACAGTGTTTTTCTAGTGGTTTCAGTAGATTACCATTCCTCCTTTTGTCTTAAATTCTAGATGAATCAAAGGTTTATTTTGATGTCAGAATTAGGGTTCTTAATTTTTTTCCAAATGGCTAGCCAGTTGTTCCAACTGATTGGTTTTATGTATTTTATAATATTGAACTTTATAGTCAATACTATATTTTATATTTCTGTAGTACTCATGTTGCTTCAAATGTCAGTTACATTTTGTTGGCAACAGGAATCTTACAAAACACTTCTCTGAACTGCTAAACAGCGTTTTGCCATAATTATATCTATTTAAATACAGTCATAATATTCTTTTTTTTTTTCCTTGTGACCAGTGTTTCCAAAGAGGAAGTGAATATATAAAGATAAAAGACAGAAATGGAAAAGACTAAACTTACTCAGGGCAGAACTAGAGTTGCTATAAGTATATAAAACAAAAGTTTAAGAAACTTTCTATATAGAAAATTACCTTATTACTTAAGAATTAGGGACCAGAATAAGTAAAAGAAAATGAAATGAGTATCTATAGATGTTCCCATAAGGTGAATATCTTTGTCTTAGTTGTACAAACATAATACTTGATATAAATGGGCTTCTCACGCCCCAGATACTTCCTGTTAGTTTCAACTAAGAAACTAAGGCCTGAGAACTTTTTTGGTAAATTGTTTATTTCTCTGCAATATAATTTCTTATGTCTTTGAAAGAAACCTGCCAAGATGATTTAGAAAATCATTTCATCATGTGGTTAAGTTTCTAATTTATATTTCCTCCTTCCAGAGTTATTTGTACCAAATCCTACAAGGGATTGTGTTTTGTCACTCTAGAAGAGTTCTCCACAGGGACTTAAAACCTCAGAATCTATTGATTGATGATAAAGGAACAATTAAGTTGGCAGATTTTGGCCTTGCCAGAGCTTTTGGGATTCCTATTAGAGTATATACGCATGAGGTATGTTGTTTTGGTACTTTTGTTATGTGTGACTGAGGGATTGTTTTCTGTATTCTTTAAGACAAGAAAAAATACTCAGAAAGATTTTCAATCTGCCGGTATCAGTTTATTGCCTCTGTAGTCCAAACTTCATTGTCTGCTATGTGAAAATGCATCTGGAACTTTTGAGTGTTTTTCCTTTGCCAGATGCTGGGATGTTACCTTTGACAGTAGAGGGTGCTAGAGAGGCATTGCAGGAAGCAGTCATTTATTCTCACAAGTCAGTCTCCGATTATTACAAACCTCTGTTACAGTTACTAATCCTGTATAGTAAACCTTCCCTGTGCAAGTTACATGTGATTTCTGTCTCGTTTGGATCCTGTCTTGAAAAAGACTGGTTAAAAGGTTTTGTTGATTAAGTACGATTATTTCAGATGCTTTTGCTGCTGCTGCTGCTAAGTCGCTTCAGTCGTGTCTGACTCTGTGCGACACCATAGACGGCAGCCCACCAGGCTCCCCCGTCCCTGGGATTCTCCAGGCAAGAACACTGGAGTGGGTTGCCATTTCCTTCTCCAATGCATGAAAGTGAAAAGTGAAATTGAAGTCGCTCAGTCGTGTCCGACTCAGTGACCCCATGGACTGCAGCCCACCAGGGTCCTCCATCCATGGGATTTTCCAGGCAAGAGTACTGGAGTGGGGTGCCATGCTTTTAGAAGCTTGTAAATATAACCAAGTTTTGTCTCTGTTATATTGATGACTTGGCTTTTTGTTTGCTATTTCTGGAGGGAAAGGGAATGCTGAATCACAGTTAAGGATTGTTGGGAAACCTTGTCTTCTGTGGAGTTGTCTACTCTTGTGCTCAAAGACTTCCTCTTGATCAAAACTTGTGACAGTGCACCTCTGGTCAGGTGTCTTGGCTCCTTTTTAATCATTCCTTTTTATAATTTTTCCCATGGATCTGTAAATATATATTATTTGGTTTCCACTGGTTTAAATAGATGCTGTTGCCCTGCACTGTGACAAATGAGATATGCTCAAATAGTAGATTGGTGCAGACCACTGATAAGTTGCTGTGTGTCTTGGTTGTGATTCTAGCACGCGAGCGATGCGTGCGCTTGTGCAGCACGGTGTCAGCCCAGACCCAGCCTCATTGTGCTTTTGTTCTTAAGTGAAGGCTGTCTTGACTGTTTTGATCCTTGCGTTTTACTAATTTGAAAAGATTTGGTATGCTTTTATCTTTCCTTCCTTAGTGAATATAACTTACAAATGAAGTATTTATCTAACATTTAGTATTGTGTATAGTGAATTGACTTTTAAACAGTATCAGAGACAATCGTGCAGCATTCTAAAGGATAGTCCTAATATAAATGTTTACATTTAGGTAATTTAATGTGCCACGTTTATTCCAAGTAAGGCGTTTTCTTTGTAATAGGTAGTGACACTCTGGTATAGATCTCCAGAAGTATTGCTGGGGTCAGCTCGCTACTCAACTCCAGTGGACATTTGGAGTATAGGTACCATATTTGCTGAATTAGCAACGAAGAAACCACTTTTTCATGGGGATTCAGAAATTGATCAACTCTTCAGAATTTTCAGGTATTTTTGATTTACGCTTGAGCTGTTAAGAACTTTAAAATTTACATGTAGATAGCAAGAATTATGTTGATGCTTTAACTTGTAAGTTTTTGTTTTGTTCTGGCTTTTTAGAGCTTTGGGCACTCCCAATAATGAAGTGTGGCCAGAAGTGGAATCTTTACAGGACTATAAGAGTACATTTCCCAAGTGGAAACCAGGAAGCTTAGCATCCCATGTCAAAAACTTGGATGAAAATGGCTTGGATCTGCTCTCGGTAAGGAATGCCCTTTATATTGGTTTTAATACCATGGATAATTAATTCTGAATGTACTTAATTCTGTCTTTATCTAGGAAATAGGAATAAAACCAATATTTGTTGACCTAGACACATAACTGTTATGTTTATTATATTACTAGCTCCATTTTAGTATGTGTGCTACTGAAGCAAGCACATTACTAGTTCCATTTTAGATATGAAAAACACTAGTGGTTTTGAGAGGAGAGTTTGGCATTTTTTTGTTGTCCTTGTTGATTTGTTTTTAATCTGATAGATAGCTATAGATACTCTGAAGGAGAGGACAGGGTTAATAATAACGCTGTAAGTGACTGACTTGGAGTGGCCCCCCTTTCCAGCTTTTTTGTCTTGGTATTTACTGGTTTTTAGTTTAGACATAGGTGTCTTCCTTATTTTTTCATATTTTTAGTTACTTAAGCCTTTGCTGCATGAATTTCCATTTCTCACCTTGTGCCTCATTTCCACATCAGATAGGTTAGCAAAGGGATGAATGTAGTTCTTAACACCTTCCCCTCTATTACGTTGCTGTTCCAGCTAAACAGCTGTGTTCTTTAAAAATAAGACAAAAAATAATTTGTTAGCATAAAATTAAAATGTCCTAGACCTGCCCCAGGAAATTTATTTTAGAACAGTATTTAAATACTGAGGTGTTGCTGCTGCTGCTAAGTCGCTTCAGTCGTGTCCGACTCTGTGCGACCCCACAGACAGCGGCCCACCAGGCTCCCCCGTCCCCGGGACTCTCCAGGCAAGAACACTGGAGTGGGTTGCCATTTCCTTCTTCAATGCATGAAAGTGAAAAGTGAAAGTGAAGTCGCTCAGTCGTGTCTGACTCCTAGCTACTCCATCGACTGCAGCCCACCAGGCTCCTCCGTCCATGGGATTTTCCAGGCAAGAGTACTGGAGTGGGGTGCCATTGTCTTCTCCTAAATCTTATGAATCTCAGGTAATGTAATTCCAAAAAAGAAATTTTGGTAGGTTACTAAACAAAGGAAAGAAATCTATTGCTGTATCATCATACGTGTGTTCTAATTGGTCTTTGGGCCTCTTTCACAGGTTATAATCATGCCACCAACTCCAGCTCAGATTTCCCAAATGCTTACAGTGCAGTCCAGGGTCCTTTACTGCCACTCAGATATTTTATACATCAGTATTGATGACGTGATGTAAAAGGCCCTCTGTATTCCTGGCCCAGTCTGGGATTCTTTAACATTTCAAAGAATGTCACTTTAGTTAACGAAATGAAAATTATGTTGTCAATCACGGTTCCTTATTCTAGCCAGTATTGACATCTTGGACTGGATCATTTTTTGCTGCTGGAGGCAGTCCTGTACATTGTTAAGATACTTAACAGCATCCCATTTCTGTGTCCTGTAGATGCCTTTAACACATTTTCATCCCAGTTGTGACAACCCCAAATGTATCTACACATTGCCAAATATCCCCTTAGGGTCAGTCTCACCAGGTTGATAATCACTGCTGTACACCATATGTTAGTCTTGGTTTCAAATTTCATCTTTCTCACTTGTTAGCTCTGTGAACTTCGGCAAGTTCCTTAACCTCTTTGAGCCTCAGTATTCTCATTTGTAAAGTGGGACTAATTCCTACCTTTTGTTGTCAGGATTAAGTAACATGAAATGAACAAAGTAGAGTGCCAGCTATAGAATAAGAGCTTAGGTGGTAACAAGAGAGGAGAAGTATCTCTAGGTTGGCTTATTGATTTAAAGATTTCTTTAAGACACATTTTAACTTTTCTGCTGATGTGTAAATAAACTGTAACACTTAGGTTTCTGACCATAGTTCATTTAGTGAGTCATTTTAACTCTGTTTATAGCATAGTGCCTGCTGGCTTTGTTTTTATTAGAAACTGCTGAAAGCTACATTAGAAACCTCTATAGTTACTAACCACAGTTTCAGGAATGTTGTAAATAACTCAGAGGGCCTTTTAATTCTCAAAGTAAATATAATTAACTAGATAATCTTTCTTAAATTTATGCCTTGGTTTTAAAGTTATCCATGAATGCTTGTGTCTTAAAATGTAATTTATAGCAAAAAGGTTATCAAGATATTTGTGATTTAAAGAATAGATCATTTTAGAGCTAGAGGGTGAGGTAAAACATTTATGTGGTTTGGTGTTAAACTAATGGGAACATTCATTTAGTAGTTTTTCTTTAAAATTATTAGCATATGGCTTATTGGTAGAAAAGTAAGGCTTTGGGGGGAGTTTTTTTTTTTTTTCCTTAAATAAATAACCTTTTAAAATATCTTTTCCTCACACAGAAAATGTTAATCTATGATCCTGCCAAACGAATTTCTGGCAAAATGGCACTGAATCATCCGTACTTTAATGATTTGGACAGTCAAATTAAGAAGATGTAGCTTTCTGACAGTTTCCCTGTGTTGTGTCAAGAACAGATAATTGTACTTTTACTGTTCATCTCTGGTTTTGTCTTGTATATTTTTCTTTTCTTTGTTGTAAAACTTAATCTGTACTTCATCTTCTGATTTCAAAACTAAGTTAAAATGTAAATACTGTTCTATATGAATTTAAATATAATAATTCTGTATATGTTTGTAGATTCCACTGTAACAGCTGTTTGTTACTATAATAAAACTTTATAAATCTAGTATTGATGTCAGGAATCAGGAAATTTTTGAGTTAGCTTAAACCATCTAAAATGCTACCCCAGTCTTCTTTTCTTATTGGAAATACTAAAATTTAGGAAAGTGCTAAGTTCAAAGTTCATAATGCTTTGAAGTATTTTTATACTCTGTTTAAATTTTCTTGTCAGTTTCTTGTTATGTGGTAACTATACACCCTGCCTAAAGATGAATATTTTTCTACTGGTATTTCAGTTTGTGACCTAAATGTTTAGGCATTCAGAGTGAGAGAACTATCCAGATTTGAGAGACGATGCTTAATTTATAGAGGTTTTTAGTAACTTGTAAAACTAACATTAGTATATGCCAAAGCTTGCTAAGTTTTACAGTCAGAGATCAAGGGCTGTCCACAGCAGGAAAGAACAGTTTAGAAAATTTATGAGGTATCCTATTTTTAGGTAGGTTATGAAAGTTATTTGTCTGAGTGAATTCTTGTGCTTTGGTCAGAGGTAACAACCATACAAAGGAGTTGCTTATCTTGGCTTTCAAGTCTGACTAAACTCTTTGCAAATTTTGACATAGTTTAGTTTATTAGCAGCCTTCTTAGAAGGTTCTAATGTATAATTATTTAGCCAAGATCACTAGCTTTTGGAATTGTTTAATAATGCTGCTCATTGTGATTTTTACCTGTAATTAGCCTAATTTAGATTGTTACAGCCAAAAGAAGTGTCTCTAAAAATAATTTTTATCATTTTTAATGTACAGCTATCCACTGGTCACCCGTATGCTCTGTTTTTCATGCTGATAGCCCGTGACCAGAATGAGCCTTCTTGTGTGGCTGATCCAGTTGATTGAGTAATGGGTGATCTACCTAATCTTGTTGTCTTCTAATTTTTTCATTTGAGGAGAAAGTATGGGTCACTTTCTTTGGCAACAGGGCATAAGGTGAGAGTTTTGGTGGCCGCCTTCAAGGTCTTTCGGTGGAAGCCAGCCTGCAGTAAGGGAGTGCAACTAGAGATGGAAGTCATTTGAGGTCACACTGTTGAGAGATTTCATGGTGGGAATTTGGTAAGTGAAAGGTCAGTCACACAAAAGAGTTAATTGAGATGGTGAAATGGTGAAATGGAGTATCTGCAGATTGTCTATGAAGTATTGAAATGGGTCTACTTTTCAATTGTGCATTACAGACCTTTGGCGGTGTAGAATCAGCACTGATAACTGATGCCGCTACCCCTCTGCCCCCACAAAACTATCAGTGTGTCTTATAAATTATTTCTTGGTCCTTCTGTTTCAATAACATGTAGATGCACTGGTGTCACCAGTGTTTGGGGCCTTGTGGCTTTGGTAGCAGCAGCCTGCCTGCATGCGCATTGCTATTGTTCAGTGCAGTCTAATTGTTTGAAAAGTCAGTAATTCATCAGTTTAGAACCTACTTGGTGGACCAGGGAAATGAGATGGAAGAACCCTGCCATCAGTTGCTGTAAACAGACATACGTTTTGTTCTGCTCCAGCTCTCTGTGTAGTCCTAAGTAAAGTGTTTATGTCAGCTTCAGTGACTAGTTGAAAAGCCACTGAATTGGGTCCTCATCGCATGCATATTTTTAAATTGGCTTGTGCTGTGGCGCTTCTGATTGATTTTAAAGTGGATCTTGTCTGTGGGTTAGTAGCTCTTAAATCTGTTCTGTGCTAGAAACACCTGAGACTAACTCTCTTCCTACCCTGAACAGTTAAAAGTCCCCCAAGATGATTCTGATGCAGCCAGTTATCGCCAGTTGGTGGTGACTTTAACAACTTTGGGCCAACATCTAGTTTTAGTTGTCTGAAAACTTTGTTATCTTGCATTATCTCTAACTTGTTCTATTTCCATTTTAGGCTGTACAAAGTTCTTTGGTGAGGGGAGAGGTTTGTGTATTTTATCACCAGTAGGAGACTTCCATATACTGTGACTAATGCTGTATCTTATTGTCTGTAGGCTTTAGAGAAGGATTTGTTGTTGTTGTTAAACATAAAATACAAAGGCAGTAATGATGCAAAGAAGTTAATACATAATGTATAATAAAATCATTAATTTATATGTGGACATGGCCTGTGTGAATTAAATGTTTGAAAAAAACATTTTTTTTTAGTGAATAAAAGGTATTTTGGGGACTTGGATTAACAATGAAATAATTTTTAATTAGTAAAAAAAGGAAACTTGAAAGTTCTTGGTGAAATATACTTCTACATTAGTGCTTCTCGCAAACTGTACTTAATAACAGGTCAACTTAAGCCCCATCCCTGTTTAAATAGTTGCCTTATTCCTAGGACCCTAGGATCATTTTGCATTTTGTGGACAGAATAGAGACATTTAAATATGTTTGTGGGCTGTAGAGCTTGAGAGTAGTGGGCATTGTTTGAATAGGTCTGGGGCAAGATGGATAGAGTATTGAATGACTAAAGAGAAAGCAAAGGATGGAGGGATAAAGTGTGAAAGTTCCTGAAGAGGGAGAAAATTCTGACTTAAAAATAATGTCTAGGAAACGGCTCAGGTGGGACAGTAATGGTACTGACAAGGATTGTAACTTTTGACCTTTGGAGAAAGGAGTGATGTTAAATATAATTGGAAGCAAGAGTAGACCTTTTCAGTCCCATACTGAATATTTGGATATTTATTTAGTAGTTTGAATATTGAGTTTCTAAGATGCCTTAAAAACTTTAGAAGAAATGTGTTGAGAGTCATAGACTTGTTTGTTGAGAAGGGAAAAAGGTATCACAATACCTGCATTCCTTAGAATACTGAAAAGTCTGATTTTCAAACTTGAATTAGGATCTGGAGAGCTTCTAAGAGATTTCTTGTGCATCCCCAGATTCGGCAGGTCCTGTATAGCCATGAATACAATTTCTTAGCAAGTTCCAGGTGGTGATATGATGGTCCAAGGACCACTTTGAGAATCACTGCATGGGTAGTTCTCAGAAATCTGGAGAACTGAACAGAAACTTAGTCATCTTGTTATGAGAGGAAGCATGGTGCAGAAGGAAAAACTGACCCAGAGTCAGTATACATGTAGAAGTTGAATTGGAATTTAAACCTAAATCTTACATTGTCACTGTTGAGAATTGAGAAAAGTGAACCGCGTAATATAAAGATTGCAGTTTTAGAGCCATGTTAGGGCTTGGTTCCCAGTTTTGCCAATTCCATCTGTGGCTTTGGGTAGGTCACTCAGAGTCTCTGAATCTATTTCCTTAACTGTACAATGGAAATAATAAATGGCATTTATTTATATAAATACATAAGTAGGATTGTAAAATTGTTAGGGATATAGACAGGGCGGCCAGGCATCATGCATACACACAGACATACGCATACAGATATAGTACATGTCTCTTTGTCAGGATCCCCTAATGTTCTCTTCAATACATTGCAAAAATTGGGCAGTAAGCTATTTTTCTGTCACAGTAATCGGTTCTTAAATCTTAACAGATGGCATTTAACAATGGCATTACAAGGTACACTAGATGGGGAATATGGGTTCCTGGTACATGGTAATTCCTTTCTCCTTTGAAGTCTCCCACTTTTTTCTTATGTTACTCTTAGCACTGTTATTTTCTCCCTTACTGAGGGCTGGGGCCATGTCCTGTTCTTTCATCCCCACAGCCCTCTGTCTAGAACCTCAAGTGCTAGACTAATCCCAGGCCTTTAAGCTTGCTCATAGGTTATGGTACCTTCCGTTCAACTATAACTGAACATCTCTGGTGAGCAGCCACTGCTTCACATACACTTCCTGTTTTTCCCAGCAATCTTGTAAGGGAGTGGCCATCTTCATCTTAGAAACTAAGATTCATAGAGCTTAAGTAATTTGCTAAGGATTGCAAGGCTAGTTAAAAGCAGGAGCAAGGACTTGGGAGCTTTCTTTTTTTTTTTATTTTATTTTATTTTTAAACTTTACATAATTGTATTAGTTTTGCCAAACATCAAAATGAATCCGCCACAGGTATACATGTGTTCCCCATCCTGAACCCTCCTCCCTCCTCCCTCCCCATACCATCCCTCTGGGTCGTCCCAGTGCACTAGCCCCAAGCATCCAGTATCGTGCATCGAACCTGGACTGGCAACTCGTTTCTTATATGATATTTTACATGTTTCAATGTCATTCTCCCAAATCTTCCCACCCTCTCCCTCTCCCACAGAGTCCATAAGACTGTTCTGTACATCTGTGTCTCTTTTGCTGTCTCGTACACCGGGTTATTGTTACCATCTTTCTAAATTCCATATATATGCGTTAGTATACTGTATTTATGTTTTTCCTTCTGGCTTACTTCACTCTGTATAATAGGCTCCAGTTTCATCCACCTCATTAGAACTGATTCAAATGTATTCTTTTTAATGGCTGAGGAGCTTTCTGACTTCACAATGTTCTCTTTTCATGGACTTGTGTTGGTTCCCAAGATAAATTGATAGAAAATGTATTTAGTTTCTAAAGTTTAAGAAGAACTCAAGAAGGCAGGCAAATAGTAAAGCCAGTGCAGCCCAGGTGCCAAGGAGTTCCCTCCCAGCTCAGGGTCCGAACCAGCCCCCCAGGTTTCAGGCTTCCCCACGGAGCCCCAAAGCTCGTGAGACCTCTACTTCAAGGTTGAAAGGACCAAGGCGAGATAGTTTTCAATCAATGTTCATTTTCCCCGTCCCACTTTTACTATGCTGCATGTGGTCCTCTTGAGCTTCTTAATCCTGGCTCCTTTTTCATACAGATGACCCAGATTGGATCAGAGTGATAAACCATAACCCAGCAGCAGTAATTGGTTCAAGGGGTGGGCAAGTGACCTAAATAAGACCCGTGAGGGTCCATTTTGCTATGGAAACCCTGAGAGAATGAAGTCTTTCTGCTGACACTGCTAAACTGGGATGACAGGGCTAGGAGCCTGAGGCATCTCCCCCATTCTGCCAAAAAGTGATGAATAGAGAAAGAAT
Source organism: Bison bison bison (assembly GCF_000754665.1). Classification (NCBI taxonomy): domain Eukaryota; kingdom Metazoa; phylum Chordata; class Mammalia; order Artiodactyla; family Bovidae; genus Bison; species Bison bison. The sequence continues at coordinate 5,527,044 of NW_011494952.1, read as the reverse complement.
CTTGGGGGTTTGATGTCCCTGGACTCTGGTCCTCAAGCCTGGTTCTGGCAGGGCTACCTTAACATTTGGAGCTACTCAGTATCCCTTGTAGGTGTAGGAGTTGTGGGTTTTTTGTTTTTGCTTAATTTGGTTTGAGTTGGGGTTCTGTCATTCCAACCCCAAAGAGTCACAGCCATCCGTACTAAAATAACAGTCATATACTTTTAAAGGAACCTCTAACTTAGCACCCTTATAGTTATAATCCTTATATAATTAAATATCTTCCCTTTAAAAGCTCTATTGTTCATCATCATTGTTTTAACTGTAGCTTCTAGTTTTGATTGTGTAAAATGGTACTGATAGAAATGTATCCCTATTGTTTCAAAGAACCTACAAACTTGAGGAATGTTTATGTATACGTACCTACTCTTTTACCAGTTAGGAGTAGAAATCTATAAAATACACTTCCACAGGCAGTCGTTTCTTGAGATACAATTTCAAAACCATGCTATTTTCTGCTAAGGAAATGATGGAATAACAGAAGCAGAATGGGGAGAATTTCCTAATGAGTGTTAGTTTTTGTAAAGAGCTTTGTAGTAACTAAGTAGCCTATGCTATTTCAATAGAAGCTTCCTATACTATAAAAATGCCTTTAACTATAAAACCACAAGAATAATTATACCGTAATATACACTTTATAATAAGGACAGAAAAGGTAGATTTCCCAACGGAGCACAGCCATTTGTCTCAATGGTTCTGGTATCATGACAAACATATTTATGTGCAAGAAAATATAAATCTATTCTTCATGAACTGTGTTCACTGCTTCAAGGATCCAAATGGGAAGCCGAACATTTGCTCTATCTTAAATCTTGCTAAAATTTGAACATAGTTTTATAAATGCTTTTTTGGCTTCTTGTTTGAATTACTTCTCATGCACAGGCACTAATGGAAAATGGTTCAGAACATAAAAGGCTTGTGATTTCCCAGGTGAGCAGAAAACTTTTTAGACTAGTCAACATCAATCCGAAGCCTCAGGGACTGGATGACAAATGCAATGTTATTTATATGTTGGGAGCTCTTACCCATGCTAACAGAAAGTTCTAGCAGCTTCGATAACCATAAAGGGCACACATCTCACCTCTTTCACCCCAGATTTTGGCATTCATTATGACTCACAAAGGTCCATCTAGTCAAAGCTTTGCTTTTTTCCAGTAGTCATGTATGCATGTGAGAGTTGGACCATAATGAAAGCTGAGCGCCAAAGAATTGATGCTTTTGGACTGTAGTGGGGGAGAAGACTCTTGAGATTTGGACTGCAAGGATATCAAACCAGTCAATCCTAAAGGATATCAGTCTTGAATATTCATTGGAAGGACCAATGCTGAAGTTGAAACTCCAATACTTTTGCTACCTGATGTGAAGAGCCAGCCGACTCATTAAAAAAGACCCTGATGCTGGGAAAGATTGAAGGCAGGAGGAGAAAGGGACGACAGAGAATGAGATGGTTGGATGGCATCACCGACTCAATGGACTTGAGTTTGAGTAAACTCCGGGAGTTGGTGATGAACAGGGAGTTTTGGCGTGCTGCAGTCCGTGGGGTTGCAAAGAGTTGGACACAACGGAGCGACTGAACTGAACTGAACAATATGGGAGACATGGGAGATGCAGGTTCGGTCACTGGGTTGGGAAGCCCCATGAAGGAGGAAATGGCAAACCACTCCAACTATAAAATGTTCATATAAGAGAGAACCCAAGTGATCAGTGAAGAGAAGTGTCAGATCAGGGAATGCTGCATAGATTTTCAGTTCCTAGAAATTAAAAGTGTAATAGCTAACAGTACATGCAGCACATGCAAGCCAAGCACATTGTAAGATGTATGGAGTGTTTTCTTTGGAAGAGCAATGGTGATTTCCATTCTTCACTTCCCCTCAGAGGGTAATAGGGAGTTTAACTCAGATCTACAGGTATTGTAAATAGTCACATTCTGAAAAATAACCCAAAAGTAAACTTTATCCAAATACAATTGTATAAAAGTATATATCAGATAATAAACATTGTGATGTTAGTATTATATATTCATAAGTCTCTGTCAATGGAATAGCTGGCTCATGTATAAAGGAAAAAGGCAAAGAACTTCAGCCTTATCTCTTATATTGTTTTTTAAGAGAAATGTCTCGTGTGTTACCATGTTTGGAATATCTCCTAGCAAGGCTGAAAAGCAAGGAATAAACAGCAATAATTCAGTGTGCCTAATGGCACAAAATAAAGGAGGTATTCACAAACAGAAAACTGGACCTTTGAGCAAATGTTTATTTAAATACAAACAGCAACTCCTACTTTTCCTGTTATCTCCAATTATGTGATGCAATATTTTTACCAGAAGAAGTGCTTTTTAAAAACAGCCTTCCAGGGAGCAAATAAACAATACTATATTTGGCTAACAGCTGCTTTTGGAAAATGAGATGTCAGCAAAGCTGAATGTTGTTTAAAGAAAACTAATTATCCAGCTACCTTTGACTTGGATCAGAGTAAATAAAGCACTTCCCTATTTGCACAGAAATGTTTTGTCTAGGATTTAAATATTAGGTATTAGTCAGATATTTCACTTCCTCACTCATTTGCCATGTGGAGCGAATTGCGTTAAAGTATCCCTGTGTTTGATTTTGCTGCCAGAACCACTTGAGGTCATCTGGTGCTGCGGAGCCTCCATTGCTTTCTTGCTTCACCATCCATGAGTTGTTCTGTTTGGTGTAAAGCAGTGTGTTTATAGACACACTGAAACACAGGTGACCTAGTGACACATGGAGTGGCGGCATTTGTGGGAGTTAAATTATGCAAATGTCAGGTAATATAAGTGTGTTTAAGCTCACATGTAGATCAGAAGTAATGGAAATACCACCAGATTTTGAAAATTCGTTTGAGGTTGGCAGGCCATGCGGACTGTAGCACTGGCATATGCATTGCTGTTGGGCAGTTTGGCAGGAAAACAAAAGACCTGCAGCCCTTTGTCAGTGTTGTCAACCAGGCTGTGGCTTCCCTGAGTTAGAGCTTCTGTGGGTAGGTGCCTATGGTGAGGACTTTCCTTATTTTCACATTGACCATTTTTTAAACTTAATTATATGTTCTGTATCATTAACACATACCTTGTCAGTTTTTTAATGGCTGCATAGTATTTCCTTATATAGTTGTCTTTTAATTGTGCAGTTGAACTTAACTAGGAATGGATGGGACTTTGGGAGGTTGTTTTCTTTGCCTTTTTTAAAGAAAATTTTATAATTATTTTTGACTGTATCAGGTCTTAGTTGCAGTGCCCAGCACTGTAGTTGTGCATGAGGGCTTAGCTGCCCCAAGGCATGTGGGATCCTAGTTCCTGGACTGGGGGTTGAACCTGCATTCCCTGCATTGGAAGGCAGATTCTTAACCATTGGACCACCAGGGAGGTCCCTCACATTGGCCATTTTATAATTTTAGATATTTTTACATTCTGAGGCAATCCTATCTGAACATTCATTAAATGGGAGTGACAATGTTAGGGCTGAAAAACGGACTGAAACTTTGGTTTTTGAAATGAACTTTAGATGGGCTTTAATGGTCTTGAAGGCCAAACAGTGCCTATGACACATTTTAGAGCAAGTCTCTAGTTAGAGTAAAATGTTAGTGTTAGTCTTGAGAAAATAGAAAGCAGCACGAAAGCCAAAATGTACTATAGTTGTACATTTTGAGGAAGCATGTCTCATTCTGTGGAAAAATCAGTATTGAGTTATGCATGTTCTTTAAGAACATATCTTCTAAAATATGGTATATGCTTTTCATATAAACAGTTGTTAGAAAACAAGTCTAGGACAAGCACAGTTTTAATGATTCTGTAAATGTTTGTTCTTCCAATGAGTATTTATTGAAAGGTATTATAAGCCAGATACTATGTCATGAGGACAGTGTTCAGCTAAATAATCTTACCTTGGTGGGCTTTACAACCCCTTGTTGGGAAGACAGGTTACAAACAAGTAAACAAATGTAATGGGATATTAGGAAGGGACTCTCCCTGTTTTTACTTTGGCCATTAAGGTAGTTGTCAGAGTAGTTCTCAGAATTCCATACCTGGTATGCAGATTTACAAGGAAATGACTCTAAGAACCTGTCCCACAAGTCTTAGGTCCAGGATAAGCTACACAATTTCCAGAGCCCAGTACAAAATGAAATGAAAATGTGGGACCTCCTGTTAAACTATTGAATTCCAGACAACAGCAACAGAGCATTAAATCAGGCACAGGGCCTTTCCAAGTGTGGGGGCTTGTCTGACAGGTCACATGCCTACGAAGTTGGCCCTGCTTAGATCCTTTAGCCAAAAAAATAAAAACAGAAAAGCTTAGAGTAGAGAAGAGGGATTTGGGGGATTATGATCTTCCGAAAACTGCGCTTTGCTTTGGGAATGCTACTATCTAACTCACCCAAGTCTAGTGGGGAAGTGGTTCAAAGGGACTCTTGAAGAGCTTTGAAATGTGTTTCTTGTCATGAAGAGACACAGAACCAGTGCCTCTTGGAGGCCTGAGAAACTAACACTGAAGACTGACCAGGTGCATAGCTCCTACCCACGATATCTGCAGAACAGTCAGGAGAATGCCACTGGGTCTAGAACTCATGGGGCAAGTGGTGTTTGCCTAATTGGACTGGGTCCAAGGGGGAGAGGCAAGGAGGGGGTTTCTCTTGGGCCAATCTGCATTTGCCAGATGGCATCAAGTTCTGTCTCCAGACAAAGAATGGAGTCTTCCTGACATTTAGAATAGCCACTCTGACTCACAGTCCTTCAAGCGCCTTTGTAAAGTTAAGCATACTCTGAAAAAATTTTTTATAAACCATCAATAGCAATATACAGTGGTCCTGTGTACCCATCACCCAGTATCATTTTTACTACATTTGAAACTCTCGGCATGTCTCTTTCTGTTCACATCTCCCTTTCTTTTTCCAAAAGATGTATTCCTTTATACTTTTTTCAATTTTTCTGTGTACTTTTACAACATATCTATCTTCTTCATCATCATCATCATCATTGTACGCTTTTATGCTTTATATAAATATATAAAATTCTAACATTTATTTGTTTGGCTTTGTGAGACTCATCCATGTTGATAAATGTAGCTATTGCTCATTTGCTTTCACCGTAGTAGAATATTCCATTGTATGACTGTACTATAATTTATTCACATTTCCTATTAATAGACACTTGTTTCTCTTGCTGTTATGAACAGTGGTGCTATAAGTTTTGTTATGTATGTCTCCATCTGCTCCCGTGCAAGGGCTTTTTTGGGGCAGTGGGGACAGACCCATTTCGTGTCCCTCCCCTGCTCTGTTCTGTATCTCATGTTGCATTTCCCAGATTCCTGTGTTCCCTGTCTGGCTTCTGGGCTTAGCCAATGGGAGGCATTGGCAGGAAAGAGGGGAGAGAGAGGTCAGAGTGTCTATCTCTCTGTCACTCAGATAGTGCTGCCTCTGCACCTCAGCTCCCACCTCACAGGTCCACCCTGGTTCTAGCTTCTACCCAGATACTTCAACTGACTCCTGGTTTTCTGACAGCCTCACTCTTCTGTCTCTATAGACTGGGGTGGCAGTGGGCTCCTGAAGCGGCAGGTCATTGGTTGTCTCACTGTCTGCGGCTTTGCTTCTCAGTTTTTTCAACCCAGGAGACACCAGTGCGGCCGCTCTGCGCGACCCTTCGTATGCCTTCCCGCGTTCCATTACCCTCCAACCCGGTTACCAGGCAGGGTTACCGCCAGACCATTAGTGGTCCTGCTAAGCCATTGGCTGGCGCTCCAGTGGGCCCCTCCCCCAAGCAGCCAACTGTCAATGAGCGACCGTTGGTGCGTCAGTCGGCCAACTGTTTGCGGATGGAGGTCCTCAGGTGGAGGTGAGGTAAGAGGCAGATCCGGGCTTTCTCCCTGGGACCCTCCAGCTCACCCAGCCTCTGGCCAGTGGGTGAGCTGGGCTGGAGCCAGGCGAGCAGGCTGGGGGCTGTGCCCTGCAGGGCTCCAGAGCCCTCACCAAGGCTGCCCTCTGGCCAGGTCCAGGCCTTGAGGCAGCGGTGAAGCTCTTCCCCATCCCTGCCTCTGTGACCCAAAGGCAGCAGCAGTCTGCCTGGGACCAGCCTCTGCGATTTGGGTGGCCTAAGGAGCCTGAGGGCCAGTTGGGTCCTGGGCTCCTGGCTTTCTCAGGGATGACAGCTGGGTGGGGGGCTGGGGATCTGGCGCTGAGGGAGCTGCCAACTGAGACCTGCTTCCTCTTAGCCAGGACCTGGACCTCACAGGGTGAAAGTTGAGCCTTGGGACCTTGCCCTTTCTTCTCAGAACAGAGAATAACATTTTTTTTTTTTTTTTCTTGGTGGAGGACCTGTGACCAGACCTCAGAAACAAAGGATCTGATACCAAGAAGTTTGCAACAACTAAGCACATCCCTCCCTCACCTTTCCTAAAATAGAGCTTTGTTGAGAGCTTTTGGGACTTTGGGGGTTTTTAAGGCAGGAGCTACCTGTCTCCTTGCATGGCCTTCAATAAACCTTTCTCTTCTCCAAACTCTGATGTTTTGGTATTGTTTGGCCTCAGTGTGCAGCGGGCACATGGACTTGTGTTTTGGTAACACCACCTCTAACTACCTAAGAGGTATAAAATTATTTGCCTATTTATTTTTTCTTCAAAAAGCTTTATTGTTTCCATTTGGTCCAAGGTTTGGGCAAGGATTCCAGGGTGGTTAAAAAGCTGCCTGGTGGCTGCAGAGAGGGGCTTCAAGCAGAAGCCCTGACACTAGAGGGGCACCTCCAAGGCCACCGGCCTACAGCGGCTCCTGGTTGTATTGGAGTTGAGCCTTTGCAAGAGACGCTCACTCAGCCCAGCCTGGGAGCCCACCAGCCTGTGGAGGTTGATCTGGGCTGTGGAGGTTGATCTGGGGGTTGCCCATCTTCTTGATGAGTTTCACCTGCTTATCTAGGAAGCGACTCTCCTGGAAGTCACAGAGGTGGGGGTCTGCGTGGGCAGAACCCAGGCCATGCAGATCCAATATGGCCAGGTTTGGGTTCTTCTGTACGAGAAGGGTGGCTTCCATAGCGTCCTGGGTTTTACCCCACTCTTTTTTTTTTTTCCCTCCCTAAATATTTATTTATTTTGGGTTGCATCAGATCTTAGCTCTGGGGTGCAGGATTTTCACTGTGGCACATTGGCGTCTCTCTAGTTGTGGTGAGGGGGCTCAGTAGTTGCAGACTGGGCTTTTTAGTTGTCCTGCAGCATGTGGGATCTTAGTTTCCCAAACCAGGGCTTGAACTCATCCCCCCTGCATTGGAAGGCAGATTCTTAATCACTGAACTGTCAGGGAAGTCCCTACCTCACTCATTCTTGAGGTGGTTTCTGCACATCCTGGAAGGAGCTCAGCTGTAGCACTGGTTTTGCATTTTAAGAGACACTTGGAGCCTTCCTGCTTCTCCTGGTCCCGTTCGCAGAAAATGTGGCTCACACCCTCCAGAGCCAAATCCTCCCAGTGGAAATAGACACTCATGCACACACACACACTCACCCAGAAAGAGGTAGGTGTCAGAAGCCCACAGATGCATATTGACCAGGCAGCTGATGACAGCTTCCACCTCAGGAATAATTCTGATGATCTGGGAGCTCATGGTTGATCATTATTAAGGAGTTTAACTCAAAAAATGGTGTTTGTCCCAGTGGCTGGGGATAGCTCAGTGGCTCATTCTGAAGGTTTCGACTGTTAAAAGGGTTGGAGGGTGGTGGGAGGTTGGAGCAAGGGGTATCTCTGGGTCTGTGCCATCCAAATACTGTTGAAGAGACAGATCTGCAGAACTGCAGAGCACACTGCCTGTTTATTGATTGATTGGTTGGGTCTTTTTGATTTATAGGAGTTACTTATGTTATACATACTAATTCTTTGTTGATTATATGTGTGGTAAATATCTGCTTCCATTCCTTGTGTTGTCTTTTTTTCAGTAGTATGTTCTCGTGAGCTGAAGTTTCTCATTTTAAGGTAGTTCTCACCAAGTTTTAACATTTCCCTGAGCTGCATGGAACATCGCTAATCAGTTGTGAGCCAACTTATGCGCCTAGACTACCTGTTTTGACAAACTTCTGCAACCCAGATCCCTTCCACAGAACATGTGCATGAGGCAGCTTGCAGTTGGATAATCAAGGAACCATATGCTAGCATTTCCCATTAGAATAAATGGATGGACTCAAGAGAGGCCGTCTGAGGCTCCATTTGATGCAGATCCTAGCTGGGAGCATGGAGTGGGCCTGGTTGCACTAGGGGACACCTTCTGGGCTTTTCTCACCCAACTGTATCTCAGACTCCACTGAACACAAGACTATAATCGGCATGTGTTGTTTTCAGTTTACTGAGCCTGGTTTATAAAGTTTGTTGAACAGAGAGAGCCCCTGAAACATAACCAGCTATGCTCAATGTGACCAACTGGCAACCAAGAACCCTCCTGGATTGGAGCAGAGAACATAGGCAGTGTGCAGCCAGGGTTTCATGCTGCCAGAGGAAGCAGATAAATCTAAGGAGGACGACACAGCAGGCTGAGGAGAGTGAGCCCAGGACCAGCCTCGTGCTTCCCTGGCCACATAAGCGTCCACATCCATCTCTCCACTGGCGAGGGCGGCCTCTAGCCCAGACCCAGTGTGAGGCCTGACTCCCTAGAACAAAGGTCAGGAGCACTTGTAACATTTGCATATTAGACTTGTTATTACTTGCACATTATGTTTTTATTATTTTATTTTTTTAAATTAATTTTATTGGAATATAGTTGATTTACAATGATATATGTATGACATTTTAAAAATTCAAACAATATAACAAAAAGTACACAAAGTCCTGTTTCTTTCTTGTTCTCATCATCCAAATTCCCACCTTTCACTCCGGTCTCCATTTCTCCCCACTAATGTTTTCTTTATACAAATAAGCAGGTATGAATGTATGCTCTTATACGTCTCCATTTTTATACAAAAATAGCATATACAGACAGCTTTTTCTTTTAAACCACAGATCTAGGAGGCATTAGATAAAGAATTGTAAAATCAGATTTTATTTAATTAGATCTTTCCTATGAATAACTGTGTTATTTTGATAAATTTTTCCTAATCTCCTACCACAGTTTAAAAATATTCTTATGAACATCTGTGGTCACCCACCAATCTGAGACAGAAGTAAGTCAGGAATAAACTGGGCAATTTTTTTCTTTTTAAATATTTCAGAGTCAGAAAAAATGTTGTGTGATGTGTTTATTAAAGAAAAGTTGAAGAATATAGAAGAGCACAGAGAAGAAAACAAAATTTAACAGTAATTCTACTACACAGAAATATTCAAGTGATAACAATTATAGTGCTTAGGATACATTTTATAATGGATACAGTGCATGTCCCAATAAAGCACATGTACAATTAATATATTTTAAACTGTAAAGTGGGAAAGCATTTATCAATACTTTTAAAAAAATTATTTTATTTTCGGCTGTGCTGGATCTTCGTTGCTATGCATGGGCTTTTTCTAGTAGCAGCAAGTGGGGGCTACTCTGTAGTTGTGGTGTGCAGGCTTCTCATTGCGGTGGCTTCTCTTGTTGCAGAGCATGGCCTCTAGTTCCTCGGGCTTCAGTAGTGCAGTGCATGGGCTTAATAGTTGCGGCTTGGGGCTCTAGAGAGCGGGCTCAGTAGTTGTGGCAGTCTGGCTTAGTTGCTTCAAGGCATATGGGATCTTCCCAGACTAGGGTTTGAACCCGCATCCCCTGCATTGCAAGGTGGACTCCCACCAGGGAAGCCCAATACTTGTTTATCATAAAATTACAAGTGTTCACTATTTCCAACCGTTCAGTAACAATAATGTGATGTGTTGATATATATGTTAGCTTGCCTTCTCTACATATATTTTTTAATATTCTCTATACATGTTGTTTTCAAAAGGAGTTAAGTAGAGGCAGATATTGATTTTTTGCCAAGTATATAGAATTGCATCACCTCTCTATTCAGTTCAATGGGTTTCAACAAGTATTCATTCTCTAATAATAAAATTAATAGTAATCCTCACATTTGTGTACAGTATTACAGTTGGCAAAAGTCTTGTCTGCTCTTTGAACAGCCTGTTGAGTGAGGTAGTACTATTCTTATTGGCTGGCTAAGGAAACTGAGGGTCACAGGAGTTAAGTTCCTTATCTAAGGCTGCCTAGCTAATTGAGTTGAAGACTTGCAAGTTTGGATTCCAAGTCTAGTTCTTATCCCACCAGACCGTGGTGGGGACAGAAAGGAGAAAGGAGGAACACCTCATATTCCCAGACATCTTTAGGTTTACAATGTAGTTGATGAGACAAGTCACAAAACCCTTAGACACCCAGAGAAGACAACAGCTGGCCTAATGGAGGCAAAAATGGTCACCCTCATCAGGCCCAATGCATCATCCTCCATTTTGCCAGTTTCCATCACTTCTCCCTGTTGCTTTACTGGACTTCTTCTGGACTCTGTGGTACCTACCTAGACCTCAGAGGCCTTTGAAGAAGAGCTCCTGTGGAGAAATTGGGTAGAACTTTAGCTAAATTCCGGTTGTGAGATTATCAGACTGTAGGCCAGGCAGAAAATGTGCATTCCTCCAGCAATGGAGATTTTTTCACTGACAAGTGAGAGTTACACTTAAATATTGTGTTTTTCCTGTAGCTTAAAAATATTATCATGCATTCATTTGATTGTTCAATCATTTACTCACTCATGTTTGAATTCAACAAGCATCACTGAGGAACCAGCATGTCCTTGGTGTCCTAGGGCACCCTGCCAGCCCTAGTGGAGAGCAAGATAAATAAAACACGAGTTATACCCTTAAGGAGCTCCATTTCCACATGATTCTTCTGGTTGCTCAGGCATTATTAGATAACACACAATCTGTACTTTCAACCTAGACACGACTAAGGGACAGCTCTGTAGAAGTATCGCTTAGCTAAAGCCCAAGCCAAGAATTGTTTTTCATCTTTTTTTGATACTACAGCCACTCTTACAAAGAAGTCTCTTTAAGTATTAAGATAGAAGGTGGTGGTGTCCAACATATATAAGACAACCCATATAGAGTGCAAGAAGAAAACATTAATGTTAGTATTACTCTTTGCAACCCCACGGCCTGTAGCCTACCAGGCTCTGAGGAGCCTCTCAGTCCATGGAATTTTCCAGGCAAGAGTACTGGAGTGGGTTGCCATTTCCTTCTCCAACTCACAAACAGTACTATAAGAGATTAGTTTTGACCTGGAAGTTCCCCAAACAGAAGTCTTAAAATGTTCTTCCCAAGAACATTTCAGATTTCAGCTATGTCGATGTTTCAGTTGCTCTTTTATCATCTCTGCTCTGAGTATTTTGCAAGTAACTGACAATATCCACTCTGTAGTGATCCAATATCCAAGATCATTAATTTTATGGAGGATTCGATGTCCTCCTGAAAAGAGCAATGCTTCCCTGCTGTGCTTCAGTCCTTCCTTTTACAACTCCCTTCTCTCAAACCCCTCACTACATTCTCTGAATGTTTTCTCACTGCTGTACTACTGTCTGCAGAGGACACTTATTGATTTTGCCTTCCTGCCATTGATTACCTCTCTTTGTGTAGCTGCTCATTTCCTTGACTCTCTGGTCAGGTACTTTCAATGAGCCTGACTCTGCTCTCCCTTTTTAGGACCAGGCATATCATTCAAAACTTGCCCATGAGATTCCCATCCTGCACCGCCCACAGTGATTGATTTAGAAGCAGACATGTCAACCACCAGGCTTGATCAATCACAGCTAATGGGTATTGACCTTGAAGCTTTTGCCTGAACTATTGGTAGAAAACAAAACTGGCTAAGTATGCTAGATTTTGAAAGTAAGCCTTGGCCTGCCAGTGGCCATGATGGAACCAAAATGATTTCCTCCCTGAGAATAAAGCCAACACAAATTAAAGCAGAACCAAGATATGGAGAGGGAAACATTTCTAAGAATATTGTTTGAGCCTCTGGATTCAGCTGTACTATGCTTTACCTAGAAGTTTAGTTGTTGTTCAATTGCTCAGTCATGTTAGACTCTGCAATCCCATGGACTGCAGCACTCCAGACTTCTCTGTTCTTCACTGTCTCCAGGACTTTGCTCAAACACATGTTCATTAAGTCGGTGATGCCATCCAACCAGCTCCTCCTCTGTTATCCCCTTTTCCTCCTGCCCTCAATCTTTTCAAGCATCAGGGTCTTTTCCAATGAGTCAGTTCTTCACATCTAGCAGCCAAAGTATTGGAGCTTCAGCTTCAGCAACAATTCTTCCAATGAATATTCAGGGTTGATATCTTCTAGGATAGACTGGTTTGATCTTCTTGCTGTAAGAGACTCTCAAGAGTCTTCTTCAGAACCACATGTTGAAAGCATCAATTCTTCTGCATTCAGCCTTTGTCAAGGTCCAACTCACCTCTGTACATGACTGCTGGAAAAACCAACAGTTTTGACTATACAGACCTTTGTTGGCAAAGTGATGTCTCTGTTTTTGAATATGCTGTCAAGATGTGTAATAACTTTTCTTCCAAGGAGCAAGCATTTTTAATTTCATGGCTGCAGC
>NW_011494952.1:5500738-5514369 GCF_000754665.1 Bison bison bison | reverse complement strand
CAGCTCATGGACTGTAGCCTACCAGGCTCTGAGGAGCCTCTCAGTCCATGGAATTTTCCAGGCAAGAGTACTGGAGTGGGTTGCCGTTTCCTTCTCCAGGGGATCTTCCCAACCCAGGGATCGAACCCTGGTCTCCCGCACTGCAGGCAGATGCTTTACCGTCTGAGCCACCTGGGAAGCCGCATAGTATCATATGCAGTAGTGCACATATATACTTTAATTCATAGCTATACATGTGCTTGATAGTGTTTTATCTATGGAGTGGGCAGTCAAGAATTTGGTTTTCTTTGTTCTCTAGCCATATAGCTACTCTCCCTCTCCTTTCTCAACAGTATATAAAACTGCTGAAAGGCTCATTTGGGAAGCTTTTTAAAGCATTGCATTCAGATTTGTCCTGATGGCTGAGGAGAGACTTCATACAAGGTTTCTAGGGTGAGTGGTAAAATTTGAGTAAGGTCCTTTAGTCTGTGCCAAATCTCTCTAATGCAGACAAAGGAAGGATAGATTTCTTCTTAGCTCAATCAGTCTTTCCTTCCTGCCAAGATCTTAAGTTTTAAGAGCTTACTTCCCCCCCTCATACTTGAAGAATTCTTTTTATGTTTATTTGATGTTGGAGCTCTTCTCCAGAGTGACTTTTCACTTATTTTCCCAAATAAGCACCAAGCTTTATCAACCCCCTTCACTCCTTGCCCCTGATATGGGTTGGAAGGGCATCGACTGGGGACAGAGTTCCCCTCTCTTCTGTTGCCAGACATCTACATTTGACAATAGATGTTAAGCAAGCATCATCTATCATGATCATTCTGTCTCTGGAATAGAATTCCAGAGCATTCTACCAACTTCACCAACAAGTTCTGCTTATTTACTCACTGTCTGTGCATTGAACACTCTGCCTGCTTTCTGCCCAGGAATCCTTTCAGCTGTACCATAGTCAATGTCTAGGCTGAGGCTTATTTTTCATTTTCATCTAAGTTTTCAATTAGTATTTTCTTCTTTCCCCATTCTTCCTTTGCTCTCACTTCAGTGATATCATGGAAGTCATTACAGCTTCTGAAAAATATAAATTGTGTTTTATTAAAAGAATTACTAGTCTGTGATATTTTAAAAAGTACTTAGGTCGGGAATGTGGATTATGATTTGAATTACAGAAAGGTCTTAAAAGACTCTTTTTTATCTTCTTGACTTACAGTTTGATAAAGATTTCAATTTTGATCAACTGTTCCAGAGACCCATCCATAACATAGTGTGAATTTTACTTGAAGTATCCCTTTCCTCCAGTTCAGGCCTTGGCTTGTAATAGAGTGTCTGTGTTTTGAGATGAAATTTGGAAAAATTGCCCATCCTTGTAAAGATAAGCCAGGTGACCCTTGCAAACATCCTCACCTAATTTCACACAAGAATTCTGAGCTTATCAATTCCCAGACTGGTGATGCTCTAGCATCTTCAACCCATGGCTTCCAGAGTTGCCTAGGAGGCATCTCCATACCAACTGTCCAGAAGGCAGATAAAATCAGAGCAAAGTGCCTGGAGAGGTCTGAACATAGTACACCTCAGTTCTCACATTCCATCAGCGAGGACACTGTCACATGGCCAGGCTAACTGCAAGCCAGGCTGGGAAATAAGGGCTAGTTGGGCATTAAAAAAGAAAAGGAGAATGTGGGTACCCATCTCTGCCACTGAATACTTGCGTTTTGACTCATGGAAACATTTATTCCAAAGTCCCCCGTATCAGCCAGTGAGAGTCAAATGTGTGTTCAGAGGTAGTGGAATCCTTTCCCTACACAGGCTGGTAACCCTGTTGTTTCATAGAGGATGGCAACCCCCTTCTAAATGGTGCACAGTGGATTTGAGTTTCACCAAAGGATTTCAGATGATCAGTAAATCTCTACAGAAACAAGCAGGGGTGACCTCTCTGGAACCATAATCAGAAGTGTGTTATATCTACCTCCTCGCTGGAGGCTGTGATCTAGTGTTCCCAAGTGTCTGAAGAGCTAATGTTCATGGCCTTTTCATCTGACCAGGGGAAATTCTGGCCTTATCTTTGCAAATAAAAGTAATTCTGCTGAAATTGCCTACTTGTTATCTGGAAAGACAGAAGGAATTCTTTGGCAAGAAGGGTCCTGGCAACTAGCCTCAAACCTGGGCGATGGAAATAGATGGTCTGGACAAATGTCGCAGACTTTCATCATTTGGAGAAACTAATACATAGGGCATCAGCTGAGTTTCCATTTCAGTGCAACTTAAGCCTGAGTGATAAAGGCAGCCTGCTCTGTGAACTTTGTATTACATAACCCTCATGTGATTCAGAGCTCCTATTTATAGTTTTCCTTTGTGTGGAAATGGAGTGGGTTACAGGGATGCAGCTTCCTTCTATCCCAGCATCCCAGAAGGAGACGGAAAAACAATTCTGTATTTACCACCTAGCCTAGGGCTTTCAAAACTGCTCTTGCTTTATCGTCAAAAACAATTTTGGCATCTTGTTGTTCAGTCGCTAAATTGTGTCCACTTCTTTGCGACCCCATGGACTGCCACATGCCAGGCTTCTCTGTCCTCCACTATCTCCTGGAGTTTGCTCAAATTTATGTTCATTAAGTTGGTGATGCTATCTAACCATCTCCTCTTCCGCCACCCGCTTCTTCTTTTGCATTCAGTCTTTCCCAGCATCAGGGTCTTTTCCAGTGAGTCAGCTCTTTGTGTCAGGTGGCCGAAGTATTGGAGCTTCAGCTTCAGCAGCAGTCTTTCCAATGAATATTCAATTCCTTTAGGACTGACTTGTTTGATCTCCTTTCAGTCCAAGGGACTCTCAAGAGTTCGTTCATTCATTCATTTATTCTTTTTTTAAATTATTTTTTAATTTTATTTTATTCTTTCATCATCCATTCATTCATTCAGATTACAAATATTTAGTGAATGTCTACTAGACACTAGGAGTGGAGATAAGTGGTTGAAAATACTGTTTCCTAGATCTCATCCCAGACAAATGAAAACAAACTATCTAGGGGTGAGTTCTGGTCATAGGTATGGAGATATGTGTGTGTATATACACACACACACATATAAATATATATATATATATGTATGTATGTATGTATCTCACTGGGTGGCTTGCAGGATCTTAGTTCCCCAGCCAGGAATCGAACCTTGGCCACAGCAGTGAACGTGCTGAATCCTAACCACTGGACCGCCAGGAATTCTCTGGTCATGGGTGTATTTTAAAATCCCTTCAAGAGAGTCCAATGTGCAGCTAGGATTGAGAATCACTAGAATTTGTAGACTCTGAAACCAGAGGAAATTATAATGTTTAATAAATCAAGGAGGCGCACTAGAAAGAGAACCAAATAAAGAGGGTGTTGAAGAAGAGTGCAGAGAAAATTGGAAAGTGCTTGATATAGAGAAAGAGAAATAATGCTGGTGTCTGATTCACTTGTGGCAGAATGTTAGCCTTTCTACTTTTTAGCTTGTGTGATGCTGGACAAGCCATTTAACCCTCCGAGCCTCAGCTTTTGCATTTTTAAACTGAGGATATTAATCATCTTCACATTCTAGGATCACTGTGAGCATTTAAGTAGAATGCCAAGTGTGCAACAAATCTGTTATTTTTGTTGTTATTTGGAATTCTGGAGGAAAGACCAAGCATACAAGTTGGATAGTTAAAGATGTGAGTATGATCCTAGGTAAATCTCTCTTGCTGCCAAAGGTGAGTGAAGGCCACTATGTATCTGGGTGTCTGAGCCCTCAGCCCGATACAGTGCACCTTCCTTGGGGGAAAAGAAATCATTGTTATCTTAAAACAAATGTAGATATGTTGTTGATGAGAATGTCAGATTTATATCAATTGATTAAGAAAAAAATGAGAATTCACATGGTTTGAAACAATCCCATTTTGGGGAGGACACCTTCAGGGAGCTCTCAGGCCTCCCTGAGGGTTCTCTTCACATCTCTGCCGTTAGTCTTCCCTGACCTTCCAGTGAAGAGTGTATAGCCCTGAGCATAACCAAGGTCTCAGCATGTTGAGTGAGTCTGGACATTCAGAGGTCATTCCTTCTGGATTTTTAGTTAAACATTGTTAGGATTTCTTCAAGTGACAGATTTTGTAAGCATCAGCAGATATGTGTATTCAGTGTATTTCTTTTTTGATTTGTAAGATAAACGATAGCACAATCTATACATTTTTAAGCCCTGACATTCACCTTAACAATATATCTTTGAGATGATCTGCATCCATCCATAAAGAATGTCACCCTTTTCTTCTTGTAGAGCTGCACAGTATTCTTTTATGTGGATGTATTATAATTTCCTTAACCGATATTCTGATGATGTTTTCAGCATTTTGCGGAAACATTGCTGTTTAAACTTTTTGTTTAAACATTGCTGCAGTGAATGACCATGTACATAAGTCATTTTGCATATGGAAGCATCTTTTGTTCTATAAATTCCTGGGAGTGGAATAGCTATATCAAAGGATATGTTCATTCACAGACTGTCCTTCACAAGGATTGTTCTAATTTCCACTTCCACCAGTGATGCACGAGAAGGCCTTTATCCCCACACCCCCACCAATACAGTCTCCTATCAAAGTTTGATTTCTGCCAATAGGCTAGATGCAAAATGGCATTTTCTGATAGCTACATCTATCAGATAGTAAAGTACATCTCTCCAATTATGAGTGATGTTGAATTCCATGTCACATGTTTTAAGACTTACTTGGGTTTTCTTTGCTGGGAAGAGTTGGTTCATATCATTTGTCTATTTTTAAAATTAATTTTATTAAAGTACAGTTGATTTACAATGTTGTGTTAGTTTCTGGTGAACAGTGAAGTGATTCAGTTATACATATGTATATATATACACATTCTTTTTCAGATTCTTTTCCATTATAAGTTATAACCAGATATTGAATATAGTTCTCTCTGCTATACATTAGGTCCTGGTTGCTTCTCTATTTTATATATAGTATTGTGTATCTGTTAATCACGAACTCCTAATTTATCCCTCGCCACCTTTCCCCTTTGGTAACCATAAGTTGGTTTTCTAGGTCTGTGAGTACATTTTTGTTTTGTAAACCAGTTCACTTAAAAAAATGAATGTATCACTTAAAAAAATTCCACATATAAGTGATATCATAAGATATTTGTCTTTCTGACTTATTTCACTTAGTATGATAATCTCTAGGCCCATCCATGTTGCTGCAAATCACTGCCTATTTTTTAATTGGGTCATTGGTTTTCTCCTTATTGATTTTTAGAAATTCATTATATATTTAGAAAAATGAGCATGCTATCTATTACAAATATTTCTTCCTTCCAGTTTTGTCGTTTGTCTTTGATTTTTTTCTTTTTCTGCACAATGTTGTGGCTTCTGTGTTTCATGTGTGCATAAATGCAAAGGTATTCTGCACTCTGAGATTATTGAATAGTTCTCTCATGGTTTCTTATGTCACTTATAATACACTATTCTTTTTTATATTTAAATTTTTGTACCTCTTTGAATTTTTCTGGGTGTAAAGTGTGCGGTATGGGATCCAACTTTCTTTTTAGATGGCCATCCAGCTAGCCTAAAGTCTTTAATTGAGTAACCTACCTTTTCTCTGTGGATTTGCGATATTGTTCTTTAAGATATACTAAATTTATCACATACTAAATTCCCATGTATTCTTAGGTCTCTTCTGGACTTTCTATTCTTTTTCATTGGTCTCTCAATCTGTTCATGTATCAGCACTATATATTTTTAATCACTATAGTTTTATTTTTTATTTATTTATTTTTGGGGTACCAAATTACTTTATTTGAAGGAATGGTGCTAAAGAAAGAACTTAAGTAGATGTTTTGGTACAACTTATAGAAAAGGTGAAGGTAACTCAAATATGCATGCACTGCCTTGGTGCCCAGGAATGTCACCCCTGTGGCTACGGGAAGGCAGCCTGAGGCTTAGCTCTCATGTGTCCAAGGGTGTGCTTGTCAAAGAGGTACTCTGCTATGCCAGACCCAGGGGCCCACATCTTGCACAATGTGATTATGTGGTTACCCAAGTCTTTGTGGCTTCTACCTGCTCATTCAGGTAATGAGTCTCAGTGAAATTACACAGCTGGGGGTCATTTTTTCCAGTGGCCAGTTTGTGCAGTTCCAGTAGTGACTGATTCACACTTCCTTCCAAGCACAGCGCACATTCCGTTGCATTCAGCCCATTCTCCCAGTCATGGCGGTCTGGTTTCTTGATATCCTGAAGGAAGATTCGGCCACCTCGTTGGTTCTGCAGCTTCATCGGTTTCTCAGTATGTTCCCTCTCCTCATGAGATTGGTGAAGAAAGTATTTGGCAAAGTTCTTCAAAGCCACATCATCGTGGTCAAAGTAGTATGACGTGGGCAGGCAGACTCAGGAGGTGTAGCGCTCCAGGTTGATCTGGCAGCTGATGGAGGCCTCCAAGTGCTGGTGGTAGTTCTAGCGCACCTGCAAGGGGGATGCGGTTGTCAGGGCGGGTGGCTGAGAAGAGGCGGCGGTGGCCCGCGGCGCTGCGCGTTGCTGGAGTGGCCGCAGGGACCGTGGGCGGTGGGAGGGCCCTGTCAGGCGGTGAGGAGGGCTGGCTCTGAGTGGCCGGCAGGGGCGGGGGCTGAGCAGCCGCTTGGGTTCAAGCACTGTTGAAGCAACAACCTGGCGACTCTCCGCGAAGCCTATCACTACAGTTTTGTAACATGCTTTAACTTCTGTTTCGGAATAAATTTGGTAATTATTATATTTTTTCACACAGAACTGGAAAAAGCCAGTTTTTGTTCCAATCCCAAAGAAGGGCAATGTCAAAGAACGTTCAAACTATTATACAATTGCACTCATTTTACATGGTAGCAAGATAATGCTGAAAATCCCACAAGCTAGGCTTCAGCAGTATGTGAACTCAATGGACATAAATTTGAACAAACGCCAGGAGATAGTGGAGGACAGAGAAGCCTGTCTTGTTGCAGTTCCATACGGCCTCAAAGATTTGGACACAACTTAGCGACTGAACAACAACAACAATAGTATCATGAAACAGGAAATGCTTATTAGTAGATGTGTTCTTTCTGGGCTTATTTCTGTGTCTACACCCTTCTCCACATAGACCTTGGTACTGACATTTGCATCCATACTTGTGTAGACTGCTACACTCTACAGATTGTCACACTGATGTGCATATAGGATCACAGCTGATATATAACTTGGTGTTTTGCTTTTTTAACACTATATCATATCTTTTTTGGTATATTTTACAAAGCTTCCAGTAATAATTTTTTTATTGTATATTATTTGCTATATTTATTTTTTAAAAGTCAAGAATTATGCAAGCAGGTTTTTAATCTCCATTGACACTAGTTTGGGTGGAGAAATAAAGTTTGGAGGGTTATTATTTATACATTTCATCTAAATACTAAACAAGCTAAATGAACAATCTGTTAGTTGCTGAAAGCTTAGAATTAGAAAGAATGAGAGCTCATTTAGAATCACTGTTTCTCGTCTCTTTTTTGGGAAAAGATTTGAGTATTTTTCAGAGTTATTACTGAGTAGCTTGTGTAATACTGTTTGCATGAGAGAGTCCAACAAAAAGGCAAAGCAAGAGTTATGTCCTTTTCCTTTCCAGAACACAGCATGTTTATCCTTTCTATGGGGTAAATTTGAGTAGTTCCCGTAGAGCAAAACAACCTGGAACTCTAGAGTGATTTCAGCCAACTAGTAAATAAAAAGCAAACAACATTAATCAAGAAATACTTGTGGGAGAATGAACTAGATCACTTCTGTCATCCCACTGCTTTTTGCTGTGTCTCTGGCAGTTGACCACAAGATGTCACTATGGCATCTTTAATCCTCATAATCCTGTAGCTGGCTGGGGGTGGGAAAAGAACAAGGAAGAAAATCTTACAGTTCTATGCAAAATGGAATTTTCTTTTTTTCTGGCTGCCTGCCAGGCTAATAAAAAAAATTTTTTTTAAACCAACACATGAATTGAAAAGGCTTTCAAGAAACATCTGCACAGTGAAACTGTTAACTCCAAAGAAGTCCAACATTTTATTTATACTGTATAAATTAAAATGGAAAATAAAACCCATTTGGGCCAATGTGCAAAATCTCCAAAGCAAGAGAAAAGTACTTCTGAAGTCAATCCATTTTCGAAACGATGGCATTAAATATGGAGGATGTAATAGTCTAAAACAACTGAAATTCTGCCCAGTGAAGCTTTAAATAACCAGTTTCTCAAAACAAATATTGTTAATTAACCAAATTTCCCTCCATGGACTCAGATTTTAGAGGAAAGAAACAAATCATTTAAAACAAATGCAATCTCTCATGTTTCTTGGGTGAAATGATTTTCAGAAATGGCTAGCACAGACTGTAGCATCCCCTCCATAGGACACATCTACAGGTCAGCGGAGAAGAGCCACTGCTTTGGATCATGATTCTGAAGAACGGAAAATTATATTAAAAAAAAAATCCTGTTTATTTATTTATAGAAAGCGAGAAAGTGCTTTTAAAAACCAGCTGTACACAGAACACATCTTGTATTTGAACAGCCATCTTTTAGGTGGTCTGCCCAGCTCCCCACCTGTATATGGGCATCCATACTGTACCCGATACCCCACAGTCATGGTGTGACTGGCGTGTTCTGTGACCCACCCAGTGTTCTCACCAGTGCTAGCAGCCTGACCAATATCCCTTTCTTAGGAATTTGGGATTAAGTCAGTTGACTCTCTTTCCTAATGACTGGACAATGACAGACAAACTCTGGAAATGTTGGTCACCATATTTTCCATCTTGCCAGCCAGGAAGCAAAATCAGAAGTCTACAGAGAGAGAGAGGATGATGAAGGGGATCCTGAGGACCACTGATAGAGAGGAAGCCTTGGTGGCATCCAGGTTTCCAGTAGGTTTCCAGTTCCATCTTGTCCTTGAGTCCAGAGTCCACTCTTTTTGTTTGTTTTTAATGAGAGAACACCCTGCATCTTCCCAGTAAATAATCATTTTGTTCAAAACACTCTTATGACTCTTCAGGATAATCTGGAGCTCAAGTCATTGTAATTCTTTCTCTTTGCACTCCAATCCTTCTCTGCCCTCCAGCTGTCTTCTGCCCCCCAT
This sequence comes from Bison bison bison, assembly GCF_000754665.1. NCBI lineage: Eukaryota > Metazoa > Chordata > Mammalia > Artiodactyla > Bovidae > Bison > Bison bison. Next base: position 5,505,271 of record NW_011494952.1, on the reverse strand, counting down.
CATTTATCCAGACATTTAGGTTATGGGATATTTTATTTGGTCACTTGAAGCAACACTTTTTGCTTGTGGAGGGACAGTGAGAGTAACCTAGACAGGCCTCAGGGAATACTTTGAAACATCAGTCTGCACAATCTTTGGGTGAACTGGATCTATGAATTAGGATTCTACAATAGAACTTCCCAAAATTTGTCCCTTAGAACATTAATCATGAAAATGTTAAGAATACGAATAAAGTATTCCATAGTAAAATAAGTCTGTGAAAAAAGCAAAATACATCTCCCTCTTGCATGTGCACAAGAGGGGACTAAAGATCCTCTTGATGAACTTGAAAGAGGAGAGTAAAATGTTGGCTTAAAACTCAATATTCAAAAAACTGAGATCATGGCATCCGGTCCCATCACTTCATGGCAAATAGATGGGAAAACAATGGAAACAGTGACAGACTTTATTTTCTTGGGCTCCAAAATCACTGCAGGTGGTGACTGTAGCCATGAAATTAAAAGACGCTTGCTCCTTGGAAGAAAAGCTATGACCAACCTAGACAGCATATTAAAAGGCAGAGACATTACTTTGCCAACAAAGGTATGTCTAGTCAAAGCTATGGTTTTTCCAGTAGTAATGTATGGATGTGAGAGTTGGACTCTCACATATAAAGAAAGCTGAGTGACAAAGAATTGATGCTTTTGAACTGTGGCATTGTAGAGTCCCTTGGATTGCAAGGAGATCCAACCAGTCCATCCTAAAGGAAATCAGTCCTGAATAGTCATTGGAAGGACTGATGCTGAAGCTGAAACTCCAATATTTTGGCCACCTGATATGAAGAACTGACTCACTGGAAAATACCCTGATGCTGGGAAAGATTGAAGATGGGAGGAGAAGGGATTGACAGAGGATGAGATTGTTGGATGGCATCACTGACTTGATGGACATGAGTTTGAGCAAGCTCCAGGAGTTGGTGATGGACAGGGAGGCCTGGCGTGCTGCAGTCCATGGTGTCACAAAGAGATGGACACGACTGAGAGACTGAACATTGCGTGTGCATGTGTACTCAGTCACTCGGTCGTATCCTACTCTTTGTGACACCATGGACTGTAGCCCGCCAGGCCCTTGTGTCCATGGAGTTTTCCAGGCAAGAATACTGGAGTGGGTTGCCATTGCCTACTCTAGGGTATCTTCCTGACCCAGGGATAGTCTTACATTTCATGTTAATGTATTAAAGGCTCTGATAAGTCCTGCAGTCAAAAAGGGATCAAAATTTGTTTAGCCTAGGATTTTCAAAGTTTATGTCCTAATATTAACAGATTTCTTTGGGGAGAGGAGTTAATCCTTATTGGCAACATTTTAAATGTTATTTAAAAATGTCTGTTCATTTCTGCTTTACAGCCAAACTGAATTTGAGGTGGGCTGACCTTGGGAATTTTGATAGGAAAGACCCTGGAAAATCCTCACTTCCTTACCTCCTACCTCACAGCCCTTTATTAGTCAGGTAGTTAGTGAGAAGGCTAAGAAATGGCCTAGATATCCAGCGCTGTGGGAGAGACTGCCTATGGCCTCTCTTGACATTTCCTAGAGCCCTGACTTTATGCCCTCATTTGGTCTTTTTCAAAATATAGCACACACTGACAAAAGTGCGTAAGTTACAAGTGTACAGTGATCAACTTTTCCAAACAGTTTCACACACTATTGTAGCCAGCACCAGGGCAAGAAACGACATTACAGGCTCCCAGAAGCCCTCTCACGCTCTTTTAGTCACTTTGCCACACAAGGGTAGCCACTCTGACTTAATGCCTTTTCTTTCCGCATAAATGGATATATCCTGGAGAATAAGGACCGACCCTAGATCTCCTGGTATCACTGCAGTCTAGAATAGGACTTAGGATAGTTGATTGGGCTTAACTGTAAAGCAGGAACTATAAAAGCACAAGGTGCCCTCAGACTCCTGGACAGGGTGGTGGAGGGGCCCTGGGGTCAGACTGCCTGGTTCAAACCCGTCTGCGACTCCTACTTGTCTGACCAGGGCCATCACTTAAGTCTCCAGGAACCTCAATTTCCTGCCTTGCGAAGGGACTGGGTGGGTCCTGAATGTCATCACAAGTATTCTTATGAGAAGGACAGAGAGAAACTTAAAGATGGCCTTGAAGATTGGATGATAGAGTCGCAAGCTAAGACCTGCCACCAGCCACCAGAGACTGTAAGAAAAAGAGCTGATTGTCCCATACAACCCCTGGAAGGGAGTGTGGCCTTTGCCAAAACCTTGACTTTGGCTCAGTGAAATTGATTTTAGACTTCTGGCCTCCAGAAAGGTGAACGAATAATTTTCTATTGCCTTAAGCTACCAAGTTTGTGGTGATTTGTTAGGTCAGTCATCGGAATCTAATATACGTATCCTGTGACTGGTGTTGGGGAAACAGCAAGAAAGAAAAAGCAGCCTTTGTAGAGGTTACATTCTACCTTGGAACACAGATTATGAACAGATACATGGATGAACAATCTAATGTCAGGGTTCTGCTGGCTCTACACTAAAGCCATTGGTGGGAGCCCATGCAACCTGGGAGAAGGGCAGAAAACAAGTTGGGCAAGGTGTGCAGGACTCTGCAGGCCCTAAATGATAAGGAGATAAGGGCTCTGTATTTTCTTCTAAGTATGGCTTTGGAGATTCTCCGTGCATGTGGGAAGCCAGTGGGGCTCCTCTTCAAATTGTCCTGGGAAAGGCTAGGGACAGCAGTCGGTCTGCTGTTCCTGTCCTGGGTTACCCCTTTAATTTGCTGTGCCCTCAGGACATTTCTTTAACCTCTCTAGATTTTAACATCCTCAACTAAGGTTGAATTAACTAATTTATAAGGCTCTTCCTCTTAAAACAAGAAACCAAGTCACATGACTCTTGTCTGAACAGGGAAGCCACGGTCGGAAACACAAAGGCTCCTCCTGCCGTGACTATCCTCCTCGGGGCCACTAGAGGGAGTCCGGCGAGGCAACCTGTGCAGAATTGAATTAAGAAAAGACGGAGGGTGTGTTGTTTTAAAAAGAAAAAAATCCTCTGCTCATTTCCAGAATCTGCTTCTAATTATCCGTTGGGCTAGACTCTTAACCACACACGTTTCAGCCAATCCTAGACGGCCTAGACTCCTTTTTCACCCTAAGAGCAGTCAAGCCACAAGAGATGCACTTTCAGACCAGAGGAGTGGAACGAAGATTCACGGATTCCCTCGTCCCACCCACTGGCCCTGCTGTCCAGAGCCGCTGAGGATTAAGTTCCCTCCCAGCTGTACGAACTCCTGATGGCCGAAGCTAACATGGGACTCAATCGCCTTTCTAGTTTATTTCAAGAGTAATTTTCTAATTACTCTTTACTCTTCATTTTGTGTTAAAGGCTGGCAAACGATCCTCTTTCCCTCCACATCAAAGTAGGAGAAAAATGATTTGCAGTTCATGTAATGAAAACCTCAATTTCTGGTATCCAAAGGCCCTTTTAAGAAAAAATGACAAAAGGAGGTAAATTTGGGAGGTACTTTTAGCACACATTGTTAAAGCAAATTAAGGATATAATAATCATTAAGAGGCTTTTTGATTTTTGTTGTTTTTTAAAAAGTTTTTATGGAATATATTCGATTTGCAATGTTTTAATTTCTGCTGAATAGCAAAATGACTCAGTTATATATATATATATTCATTTTCATATTATTTCCATTACAGTTTATCACAGGATATTGAATATAGTTTCCTGTGCTATACAGTATGACCTTGTTGTTTATCCATCCCATATATACTAGTTTGCATCTGCTAATCCCAAACTCCCAATCCCTCCTTCCCCTAACTCCCACCCCCTATAGCTACTGCAAGTCTGTTCTCTGTATCTGTAAGATTTTCCTTCATATAATCCTTCTTACATCTAAATCCAGAAACTAAAGAAAGTGGAGTATCTAGAAAATGATCCACTTGTGTATTTGTTGAGTAAACCTTTTCCGTTTAACTCCTTGTTTTGACATAATTTTGGACTAACAGAAAAGTTGAACTAAAGCTGGACCATAAAGAAGGCTGTTCAGTTCAGTTCAGTTCAGTTGCTCAGTCGTGTCTGACTCTTTGCGACCCCATGAATCGCAGCACGCCAGGCTTCCCTGTCCATCACAAACTCCTGGAGTTCACTCAGACTCAAGTCCATCGAGTCAGTGATGCCATCCAGCCATCTCATCCTCTGTCGTCCCCTTCTCCTCCTGCCCTCAATCCCTCCCAGCATCAGAGTCTTTTCCAATGAGTCAACTCTTCGCATGAGGTGGCCAAAGTACTGGAGTTTCAGCTTCAGCATCATTCCCTCCAAAGAAATCCCAGGGCTGATCTCCTTCAGAATGGACTGGTTGGATCTCCTTGCAGTCCAAGGGACTCTCAAGAGTCTTCTCCAACACCACAGTTCAAAAGCATCAATTCTTCGGCGCTCTGCCTTCTTCACAGTCCAACTCTCACATCCATACATGACCACAGGAAAAACCATAGCCTTGACTAGACAGACCTTTGTTGGCAAAGTAATGTTTCTGCTTT
>NW_011494952.1:5494628-5500638 GCF_000754665.1 Bison bison bison | reverse complement strand
TAAGCGTCTTTTAATTTCGTGGCTGCAGTCACCATCTGCAGTGATTTTGGAGCCCAAAAAAATAAAGTCTGACACTGTTTCCCCATCTATTTCCCATGAAGTGATGCGACCCGATGCCATGATCTTCGTTTTCTGAATGTTGAGCTTTAAGCCCACTTTTTCACTCTCCACTTTCACTTTCATCAAGAGACTTTTTAGTTTCTCTTCACTTTCTGCCATAAGGGTGACGTCATCTGTATATCTGAGGTTATTGATATTTCTCCCAGCAATCTTGATTCCAGCTTGTGTTTCTTCCAGTCTAGCACCAAAGAATTGATACTTTTGAACTGTGGTGTTGGAGAAGACTCTTGAGAGTCCCTTGGACAACAAGGAGGTCAAACCAGTCAATCCTAAGGAAATCAGTCCTGAATATTTATTGGAAGCATGCTGAAGCTCTAATACTTTGGCCACCTGATGTGAAGAACTCATTGGAAAAGACCCTGATGCTGGGAAAGATTGAAGGCAGGAGGAGAAAGGGACAACTGAGAGAGGATGGTTGGATGGCATCACCCACTCAATGGACTTGAGTTTGAGCAAGCTGCTGGAGATGATGAAGGACAGGGAAGTCTGGCATGCTATAGTCCATGGGCTTGCAGAGTCGGACACGACTGAGTGACTGAACGACAACCATGTGTGTGTTAGTTGCTCAGTTGTGTCTGACTCTTTACACCCCCATGGACTATATATAGTCCGCCAGGCTCCTCTGTCCATGGGATTCTCCAGGCAAGAATACTGGAGTGGGTTGCCAGTTTCTTCTCCAGGGGATCTTCCTGACCCAGGGATCGAACCAGGGTCTTCCACATTGCAGGCAGATTCTTTACCATCTGAGCCACTAGATGACAAAAACAGGCAAGGAATTTCTGAACTTCCTTTTCCCAAATTCCAAATATTGTTTTACCACGTTTGCTCTTTTCTCTTCACCCTCTCATATTGTTCTCTGAACCATCTGAGTCAATAACAGAAATGATACCTTTCCCCCTTTAACTGTGTATTTCCTAAAAACAAGAACATTCTCTGACATAATCGCTGTGCAATGAGCTAGATCAAGAAATTAACACTGACTATTATTTTCTTATCTACAGACTTTGTTCAGATTTTTCCAATTGCCATTAATATTACCAGCAGATTTAGATGGTATTCTGTTGTCATACCTCTTTAGGTTAGTTTTAACCGAAACCATTTCTTGGTTTTGCTTTGTTGTTGTTAGCTTTGTGTTTTCATATTGACATATTTTAAAAAAATACAAGTAAAATATTTGGTAGAATGTCAATGCTTGGGTCTGTCTGATGTTACTTTATGATTAGATTCAGGATGTGCATTTTTGTTAAGAATACCATAGAAATGATGTTGTGTCTTTCTCAGTACATTACATGGAAAGCACGTGATGTTGATTTGTCCCATCACTGGCGGTGTTAACTTCGATAACTTAAGATAATAGTAAACATAGTGTGAAAACTATGAAATATATATTAACACGTATAATATAGAAGTATAATATCTAAGTGAAAAAGAATATGTAAGCAAAATATAGTTTAGTATAATATAATAGGAAATGTGCTAGGCTCATGGTTCTTAACCTTCTGGTCTCATCTCAGAAATAGTTTATACTCTTAAAATTTATTGAGAGTCTCAAAGAGCTTTTGTTTATTTTCATTATGTCTATCAATACTTACTGTAGTAGAAATTAAAACAGAAATTTAAAAATATTGACTTATCATTTTAAAATAATAATAATGAACCCATTACATGGAAACATGAATAATATGTATTTTATGAAAATAACTATATTTTCCCAAGCATAAAAATAAATAGAGTGTCACTCTTATACATTTTTGCAAACCTCTTTAATGTCTGGCTTAATAGAGGGCACCTGAATTTTCATATCTCCTTGCAATATGGATTCAATTTTTTACAGGATGTTTTTTGCTTAAAGTATATGAAGAAAAAGAAAAACATATGTACACAGTTGGGAAAGGGAGGAGTATCTTAGTAGCCTTTTCAGTTGATTTTGGATAATCTTTGATACTATACTAAAACTCAATGAGTATAATTTCTTAAAGGCATTTGCAGTATGAAACTTGAAACCATATCAGTGAACATTTTGTTCTCTGTTAGGTTAAAATTCTGGTTTATATTGTACTTTGATTGGATCTGTTACCCATGCATGATTTTGTTAACATTATATGCTGGTCATTTGGAAAATATTGGCACCCTGAGCTATACCTGTCTTCCTAATGTTGCTACTTCTTTATATAACAACCAAAAAAATTTTCACATTTGTTAATATCCCCCCTAACTTCTTCTGAAAAGTGTTTAGATATTGAGAAGCTGTGAAGTTCACAGTGGTAGATACAAATTTTCCAAAATTTGAGTCTTCGTTTGAAAGCTCAAATTTTAATTATTGGCAATAAACATTGCAAGTTGTTTTCTCTGAAATGACAGGTTTACTTTGTTTATTTTGACAAAAGTGTCCACTGAAGTCTCAGTTCTGAATGGCCATGGTTTGTCAGTTGTTATTTCTAGTCAAAATGGTGTTACATGAAAAAAAGCCACTAGCTCAGTTCACAGCTCAGACAATTGCACAAATGCTTTTTTGGGACAGCACTTGAACGCTGATGTGCAGCAGAAGTGCTTTATGCACATCACCACTTACACAAAACATTAAAAAGATGGTCATTAAAGGGTCAAGATTTAATGAAATTAAATGCATTTTAATGCTTAAGGACTTTTAAAGTGAAACTTCTCTTTTTTGTAAAAAAGCCAACAGTGCATGGCATTGATGATTACAAGGACTACCAGTGTGGTATAGTAATACTATACTATATGCGGCTACTATGTTGATTTATGCTAAGGTGCCAGCAGTTTTACACACCATTGCTTTCATGATTTGTGCAAATGTCAGCCTATGAAAAAGGCAAATGACATCTTAATATTATTATAAAAACACTTTGAACTGAACTGAAAGTGTCTCAGGAATTCTGTGTCTAGAGATCACATTTTGAGAAGACCATGAAACATAAACATCTATATAATATATTAATACATATTCTGTCCTCCATGATCTTAACCTCTAGCTGGGCCAACTGAGCAGCTCACAAAAAGCAGGATGAGGGAAGCATCTATAGGTAGACATAAGTTATTGGCAATATTTTAGTTCTTGTTTTTGGTCATATGTGTGTGGAATTTGGCTACATTATAAATCTGTGCTGTCTAATATGGTAGCCACTGGCCATGTATAACTACTGATCATCTGAAATATGACTAGAAACAATTAATATATGCTCTAAATGTAAAATACAAACCAAGTTTTGAAGGCTTCATGTGGGAAAAAAAACAAATGTAAATATCTCATTAGTAATGTTTGCATTGATTATTTGTTGGAGTGATAATCTTTTGGCTGTATTAGGTTAAACGAATTTATTATTAAAATTAATTTCAGTTGTTACTTTATGCTTTTTAAAATAGAGCTACTAGAAAATTTAAAGCTACATATGTATCTTCCATTATATTTATACTAGGTGGTATGGTTATAAATAAGTAAAGAGAAAAAACAAAACACATGTTGGACTTCCCTGGTGGTCCAGTATTGAGACTCTGGGCTTCCACTACAGGGGGCATGAGCTAGATCCCTGGTCCAAGAGCCAAGATCTCATATGCTATGTTGCTGTTGCTGCTAAGTTGCTTCAGTTGTGTCCGACTCTGTGAGACCCCATAGACAACAGCCCACCAGGCTCCCCCGTCCCTGGGATTCTCCAGGCAAGAACACTGGAGTGGGTTGCCATTTCCTTTTCCAATGCATGAAACTGAAAAGTGAAAGTGAAGTCGCTCAGTCGTGTCCAACTCTTTGCGACCCCATGGACTGCAGCCCACCAGGCTCCTCTGTCCATGGGATTTTCCAGGCAAGAGTACTGGAGTGGGGTGCCATCGCCTTCTCCACATATGCTATGCAGTGTGGCCAAAAATAAAATAAATTAGAACATGATGATAAAACAGGGTTAAGTACAAATCAGCAATGATAATGCATTACAAACCAAGGATTATTTTTCAACCATTACTGTGCCTATGAAGTCAAGGGCAAAGAACTTTAAATAGTGTGGTGAAGATTATTTAAGTCATTTCATAAAGACTCAGGTAGCTGAGAGAGCACAGTGAAGGGGCAACTAACCAGTCTTAGAGAGATTACAGAAAGACCTCTTCCCAGACAAAGGGTTGTCTCCCTTGTAACTAAAAGAAAATTAGAAAATTTTCAGGTGAATTAGGTGTAAGTAGTGAGGAAGCAAAAGGGTACTCCAGGGAGAAGGAACAGAATTTGCAGAGACTCAGAGCTTTTGCTCAGAGCACAGCTGAAAAACTCCAGAATTTATAGGGGCTATTGTAATACTGTTACATCACCACCTGCAGTTATTTACATAAAATTCTGTTTTCCCTGAGGTATGTGTATATAAAAGAGAAGATTTATTTGACTTTCCTGCATTTTTTCTCAAAAGGATCATGAATTTTAAATTATATATTTTAAAACCTGGGAAACATCCCAGGCTCATGCTAAGAGATACTTTGGAATTACTGTTTAGTTTTATAGACACACATGGGGTTTTGCTTATCCACATCTTGCCAAAATTGTGACCTTTCACGTTCAGTATAGTAAAAACCTGACTCCATGATACATGGAGCTGCACATGGCTCTCAGCAAGAGGAAGAGTAAAAAAAATAAGAAGTCCACAAAGACATAAAAATCATATTGTGCAATGACATCACATCAATATTATGGTTAATGTTAAATTGAGCAGTGGGATCCCGGTGTCAGAACTTGGAAAAGTAGCCACCTTGCAGCCCAATTGCTATTCCATCAGTTGAGAGACCAGGCCCAGGCAAAAGGTGGAGACAGGATTTCTTTATTTATTAACTTTTTATTTTGTATTCATGTATAGCTGTTAACAAACAGTATTATGATAGTTTCAGGTGAACAGTGCCAAAAGGACTCAGCCATACATATGCCTGTATTTGTTCTCCCCCACACGCTACTCCCAGCAATGCTGCCACGTAACACTGAGCAGAGTTTCACGCACCCTTTAGTAGGCCCTTTGTGTACATGTCCATCCTAAATTCCTTATCCTTTCTCTCCATCCTCCCCCAACCACCCACCCTGGTAATCATAAGTTCGGTCTCTAAGTCTGTGAGTCTCTTTCTGTTTTGTGAGTAAGTTCATTTTTATCATGTCTTTTTAGATTTCCTCAAAGAAGGGATGTCATGCAATATTTCTCCTTCTCAGTCTTACTTCACTCAGTATGACAGTCTCTAGGCTTATCCACGTTGCTGTAAGTGGCATTATTTCACTCTTTTTAATGGCCAAATAACATTCCGTTGTATATATGTACCACATCTTCTTAATCCATTCCTCTGTAGATGGACAAGGGGCATTTAGGTTACTTCCATGTCTTGGCTGTCATAAACAGTGTTGCAGTGAACACTGGGGTGCATGTATCCTTTCGGAACATGTTTGTCTGTAGATATTTGCCCAGGAGTGGGATTGCAGGGTCATATGGAAGTTCTACTGTTAGATTTTTAAGGAAACTCATGCTGTTCTCCATAGTGGTTGTACCAATTTACATTTCCACCAACAGTGTGGGAGGATTCCCTTCTCTCCACACCCTCTCCAGTGTTTATTGTTTGTGAATTTTCATCTAAGGAGGGGGATTGGGGAGGTTCATACTCCTTAAAAAAAGACAAAACAAAAACTAACAATGTATTTTTTTTGAATAGGCATTGAATCCATGAGCCTCAAAAAGTCAGAAGAACATTCAAAGATCTGCACTTAAAAAGTTTCTCCTATCTATGGCTTAAAGCTCAACATTCAGAAAATGAAGATCATGGCATCTGGTCCCATCACTTCATGGGAAACAGATGGGGAAACAGTGGAAACAGTGTCAGATTTTATTTTTTGGGGCTCCAAAATCACTGCAGATGGTGACTA
>NW_011494952.1:5486826-5494528 GCF_000754665.1 Bison bison bison | reverse complement strand
GGTTTTTCCAGTGGTCATATGGATGTGAGAGTTGGACTGTGAAGAAAGCTGAGCGCTGAAGAATTGATGCTTTTGAACTGTGGTGTTGGAGAAGACTCTCGAGAGTCCCTTGGACTGCAAGGAGATCCAACCAGTCCATTCTAAAGGAGATCAGCCCTGGGATTTCTTTGGAAGGAATGATGCTGAAGCTGAAACTCCAGTACTTTGGCCACCTTATGCGAAGAGCTGACTCATTGGAAAAGACTCTGATGCTGGGAGGGATTGGGGGCAGGAAGAGAAGGGGACGACAGAGGATGAGATGGCTGGATGGCATCACTGACTCAATGGACTTGAGTCTGAGTGAACTCCGGGAGTTGGTGATGGACAGGGAGGCCTGGCGTGCTGCAATTCATGGGGTCGGACACGACTGAGTGACTGAACTGAACTGAACTGATCTATGTCTAACACCACTCCCCTTCCTCCCATAAGTATCTTTCTGATGCTGCTCTGTGCAAAGAAAAGCAAATGCAAATAGGGCCTCTTATATTCTCTCATTTCTTTATCATATGCTAAATGTAGCATATTATACACCTCCAAACTTTGCTGTTTTCACTTAATGGATTATAAAAGTAACTAACACTTATATGGTTCTTCTCTGCTGTGTGCCAGGCCCAGTTCTAAGCATTTGTGCATATTAACTCATTTAATACTCTCACCAACTCTATGAGATAAGTATTATTATTATTTCTGTTTGATAGATGATTATGTCAAGGCACAGAGAGATTAAGTGACTTGCTCAAGATCACACAGATAGAAAGAGGTAGAGACAGGCTTCTGACTTAGTCTGACTCCAGAGTCTGTGCTCTTAACCTCTCTCCAAGCTGCCTTACTCACATATATATATGTATATATAAAAAACTTATATATTGTGCATTATGAATATATAATATAGATCACATATTATAAAAAATCCATTCACTTTCATATAATATGAATTATGTATCTTCTGTATAGTGTTAAATATCTACTATATCAGTATGTAGAGGACTTTCTCACTTCTGAAACATCTATATAATATTCCATTATGTTCATGTCATTATTTAATCAGTCTTTTACTAATGGATATTTTGGTTATTTCTAAATCTTTTGCTATAGTAAGAATAATAATATAGACTAGAATAATATATACTTATATATAACATATCATAATATAATTAAATTATACTTATATTAACATATCAATAGATACTTATATATAACATACCATAATATAATACACCATTGTCATATATAATTATAACAAAATAATAAAATAAATACTATAGTAAATATCAATAATGTCAATAATAATAGTATCAATTAAAAGAGTGTAATAATATATATTTACATTATTCTATTATGATCCTTAATTAAAATATACCATTATACTATAATATATGATTATAATGAATAACATAATAATATAAATGCTAGAATAAGGATTGGGCACATATTAATTTCCTATGTGTGCAGATCTATCTGTGGGATACATTCCCAGAAATGGGATTACTGAATTGAAGGCTATATGCATTTTTTACTTTGCAGCTAGTGCCAGAATGCCTTCCAAGGAACTTGGACCCCTTACCATCCCCACCAGCTATGTGCCAAGTGCCTATTTCACTACGGTGGCACTCAGCGTGCTGTCAATAGACCCACCTTAACCACTGCACCATACTGTCTCCCAAGGACAAATTACTTTGGAAGCTGAGTCCAAGGAAAACTAAGTCACAAACGAAAAGGTCAGAAAGGTTGAGATTGACATATGCACACTGCTATATATAAAATATATATATAATAGATAACTAACGAGAACCTACTGTATAGCACAGTGAATACTTCTCAATATTCTGCAGTGACCTATATGGGAAAAGAATCTTAGAGCGGATACATGTATGTATATAACTGATTCCCTTTGCTGTACAGCAGAAACTAACACACCATTGTTAAACAACTATACTCCAATAAAAATTAAAGAAAAAGAAAAGGTCAGAAAGTTAACCTGAGTCAAATGTCTGACAAGAAGTACTAAAAATAAGAAGCAAAACGGAAGGTATTTGATAATTACACTCATGGGAAGCAGTATAAGGATGTTTATGCCAATAATTGAGTTCCCTTTCTGGACAGCCTAGGTTTCTAAGCTGTTCACTTCCTCTGCAGAGAGAGGAAGGCAATTGAATTCCAGGAAACGCCACTGGATTTGGAACACAGACAGGAAGCATGCTATCCTCTAAGTGACAAGGGAGAGAAACTGCTAGTCCGAGCTTTCAAAAGCCCTCTGAGCTAAGATGAGATAAAACCACGATTTCTGGTTCCAATTCTGGAGACCTGGTTAAGTACAAATTTCTGGGAGCTGATCAAAAAGGAACGGGCAGGACCTAGCTTCTCCCTTGGGCTGCAGATGCCATGGGGGCACAAGATGCGGGTACCGAGGCTTCTAACTAAATGTAATGAGCTGGTGATGCAATCCTGGTGATTTTGGTTTTTTGGTTTTTTTCTTAATTCTTTTGGAGATAGCATTTTTCAGATTTTTAATAGGGAGCATATATTACTTTTACAACCAGGACAAATAAATAAAAGTCATTGAAACTAAACCAGTTCTTTCTTTCTTTCTTTTTCCTCCAAAACAATTCTTTCAAAATAGACGAGCAGCCTCTGCAAGGTCAGATTCAAGGGCCCCAGGAAGTTCCTGGATACCCAAAAGATCTTCCATCAGCCTTGTAGCTCCTTGTAGCAGATGCAGATCCTCTTTAAGATGAACATACCTTCCCTTGTATGTATTTCTAGATTAAAAAAAAAAAAAAGTGGCTCCAGCAATTAACTCCCTACTGGAAATCAGGCGCAGAAGCAGAGGCGCTATGGGCCTGAAGGCGAGGGGGACACAGGGAGCAGCACAGAAATGGATCAAGGTGGCTGCATGAACAGGGGTGAAAAGCAAATGATGAGGCACCAAGGACATTCTTCTCTGACTTCTGCAGATTGTCTGCAGCCAGCCCTATCCATCACAATTGAGAAGACTCCAGAAGAAAACAATCTTCGCCGAGAAAGGATTGGTGAACTACACAATTGGTAGGAAGGGAAATCAATCCAACCTTCATGGAACTTAGGTAAATACAAATGAAGATGCTAACAATGTAATTCTACTTTGGGGGAATTTAGTCTCAGGACATAACTTGAAATATGAAAAAACATTTTTTACTGAACGATAATTGCAGCATTCTTAATAAATCTGAAAAATAAGATATAACTTAAATGTTCAATAATAGGGAAATCGTTATTGTAAATCTGGATACATACACACAATGAAGTATTAAGCAGCCATTAAAAATTTTGAGTTATAATTTAGAATCAGAAGCAATGTGCAAAAGCAATTTATGATTAAAATTATGCAAAAATAAAAATAAGACTATAAAGAAAGATACTAAAATATTAAATATTAGTCTTTGGGTTGTTGGTATTATTAAAAATTTAATATTTTTTTCTTCTAATTTTCTGTGAGAATGAGTAAAAATTAGAAAGATAAATAAAGCATTATTACATTATTAGCAGATGAAAGATTTAGCTTATATTTATGTATAGTACATACATGACTAATTGCACTTCAATGTATGTATATGATTAATATAACTCTGTGTATAAAAGTGGGCTACTTTTCTGCACCACCAGTGAGCCAGTGAAAGCTTGACTCAGAGTTCAGTATATTGTCACTGTAGTCAGTACCAGGTGCTAATAAAATGCTTCACGGGTCTTTTTGGAAGTATTTTAAGTAACTGAAGATTGGTTTTAGTCAGTATAATTTGCATATAAACAATAATAGCGTTAATAAGCCTTTAATTTTTTTTCTTTCCTGATAAGTAGGTTAAACAAACTCCTATAAGTTTTGTTTATGCTGTTAAATTCCTTGGCAAAATATACCCTCCTAGAAAATTCATATATCAATTTCAGACTGGACCATTCCAGTCTTTGTTGGGTAATCAGTTAGGAAGATCTTAAGAGTTCATATATAAGCTTTTTCTAAAGCTTATTCAGCTTGAATCTATTTGGGATGGGGGCAGAGAAATCCATCTCTATAATCTGTATAGCATGCTTGCATTTTAATAGTGTTTGGTACTATTTGCTGATGGTTTTGTGAGTAAGATCTTACTTCCCTTTGTTTCCCTGGAAGGCTAGGATTTGAACTTGGTTGAACTGATTTCAACCAAGAGTCCAATGCAAGGCTGTGCTCTGAGAATTTATTAGCTGGTAAAATGGAGAAAAAAGAGCAGAGGAGGTGCAGAAACATGCTCTAGAATACCACTCACGTATAACGTTAGAGAGGTAACAATTCAGGGTTATTTATTGTGCCCATGCTACTTATCAGGTACTGTTCAGGCACCACAGGAATGCAAAGATGAATAGAAGGAATGCAAAGTCTTGCCCAGTGGTAGTTGTTTATAAATTCATTATGATACCTTATGCAGGTAGCATTAATTAGTAAAGTGAGATAAATATGGGACATTAAGGAGGGGTAAAGACGGTGGCAAGTTGGAGAGGGCTCTCCAGATTTAAAGGCTTTGGTCACATCTCATAATTAGGCTTTATGAATTTCTGTAAGATAAGTTAGCAAAATGTATTTTTATATAAAATATCCAGATTTTTAAAATGTCATCAACTAATTTAAAGCTTTTTAAGAACATTGTGACTTTGGACCAAACAAAAAAAAATTCCACTTGATCATAGTGAGACACATATGTGCAGCTTCTGTCTTTAAGAAACAGTTCTACTGAATGACATAGCACTTAAAAATGTGTCTAATTGCAAAGTCATATGATAATATACTTATCTTGAATTTATTAGAAATACTAAATAAGATATTGGCTATGAACTGGAAAAATGACAGCTCTTAGTTGTTATAAATTAGTGATAAAAATTCATGTGCCAGGGATAGAGGTAATCAGAGGATGGAGTTACAGACTGTTCAGGGAAATGTTGGAGTTTCCTTGAACATTGTCTTATTTTAAAAAGTTTTTATTTTATATTGGAGGATAGTTGATTTACAATGTTGTTTTATTTTCAGGTATATAGCTAAGTGATTTAATTATCCATCTCCATATACCTGGGCTTTCCTGGTGGCTCAGTGGTAAAGAATCTGCCTGTTCTATATAGTAAGTTCTTGTTAATTATCTGTTTTTTATACAGTAGTGTGTATATGTTAATTCCAAACTCCTAATTTATCCTTCCGTGAGCATTGTTTTAATAACAACTTTATTGAGAGACAGTTTATATACCACACAATTCACTCATTTAAACTACACAATTCAATGGCTTTTAGTATACTCATAGAGATATGCAACCATCACTGCAATCAATTTTAGAATCTTTTTGTTACCTTACCCCAAATTCTGTAAATATTAGCAGTTACTTTCTATTTCCCCCAACTCTTCCATCCCTGTTCAGTCACTAATATGCTTTCTATCTCTATAGGTTTGCCTATTCTGACTATTTAATGTAAATGAAATCTTACAGTATTTGTATATGGCTTCTTTTGCTTTGTGTAGTGTTTCCAAGATTCATCCATGTTGTAGCATGTGTTAGTATTTCATTCCTTTTTAGTACCAAGTAATACTCCATTGCATGGGCATTTCCCATTTAGTTGATCTGTTTATCAGCCTATGTAGAAATGGTTTGTTTTCACTTTTTGGCTACCATGAATCAAGCTGCTATAAACATTCAGGTGTGTATACTTGGGAGTGAAATTGTGTGACTACACCTTGCTTTGCAGAGGCAGAGAGAGAATCAGAGGAGGGAGAAAGAACGGGTGAGAATTGGGAGGCTATTTTGCATTTTGACCAAAACCATGGCGATACTAGGTTCAGGTTTTTCCACAAGGAAAAGTGAATTTTTTTTGTTCAACCCAATATAAAATAGAAAGGCATATATAGGAAATTTGGAGTAGTTCTATATGGAGATAAATATAAAGCTAATGAGAAAAGAGGAATTCAGGCCTTGAAAGGGCTTCTTGGTCTGTCCTTTCTTCTGAAGGTACTAGAGAGCCGCTGAACAACTGAAAGCTGAAAAGGGCAAGAACATTCTGGAGGTCACGTGGGGATTGGATTTAGTTTCACAGCTGGGATCCTACCTGGCAGGCAGCTATGGTCATCATGTTGCTCCCTGGAGAGAATTTTGCTCTTCAGAATTATCCACATTAAATATTTGAACTGGCTTCTTACAATCAAAATAATGTAGTATGGATTTGTGATATGTGATATATTCATAATACGGTTAAGGGAGTTTTAAGAAAAGCCATTTTGTTGTCTTGAAAGACACTGCAAAGTTGGGTAAGGCCTGTTTATGTTGGTACCAAAATGTGTTTGGTTTAAGTTTTTGAAAGTGAGTGTGCCAATTTGCTTAGATTATTTTTTTTTCCTACAGTAAGAAATATTCATTTTAGCCAACAAAAAGTATACCAGAATTGTGATTGAAATGGAGAAGATGACTCATGATTTGAACTTGAATATTCTGAAATTAAGATCCCTTCTGCACAGTTCACTCTTAAAAATAGGACATTCAGAGGGTGCTCTTTGTTTATCATGTTGAAGGACAAGAACCAAAATTGAAATGTTGTCTATCAGAATGAATATTTTTCATGTCCCTATGCTGTGGGAATTATTAGACATTATTAAGATGCTATTGTTTGTTTTCTCTTTCAAAACAGCACATATCAGACTATAATTGATTCTGAGTTTTATTTAACATATTTTCCATTCTTTTTCAGTTAAGGACCTTCAAAAATAATATATCTCTGTCCTGATTCCAAATTGAATTCAAGTCTGACTATTAAAACAGCTTGTAGCTGCTTTTTAATTTCCTTATTCACTTGGTAAACACCTGAAGTGGAGCAATATGAAAGAATTTGGAAAAGTTGTATAAAGCCTCCTAGTTTCTGCTTTCTGCATTTAACTTATTGGATTTGATTTCTCCTTTTTGAAACTAAATGCAAGTTGGGGAAGTTTAAAATGCTATCAATAGGTATTAAGTCCACAAATACGTATTGAATACTTATTGTGTGTCAGACACCATGACAGGTTTGGGGGATAAGATGACTAAGATAAAGATCTCTTTAGAGGTGTTTGCAACCTACTGTGAGACATGATAGAGCTACACAAATGGCTCTGCTAGGAGGCAGGAGGGAGTAGGACCCCAGAGTGGTGCAAATGAAGTGCATGGGGTGAGGCCTGTTTTATGGGTGATTTCATAAGGGTTTGATGCAAAGAAATAGAGGAAAACAATAGAATGGGAAAGACTAGAGATCTCTTCAAGAAAATTAGAGATACCAGGGGAACATTTCATGCAAAGATGGGCACAATAAAGAACAGAAATGGGATGGACCTAACAGAAGCAGAAGATATTAAGAAGAGGTGGCAAGAATACACAGAACTATACAAAAAAGATCTTCACAACTCAGATAATTGTTTGGTATGATCACTCACCCAGAGCCAGACATCTTGGAATGCAAAGCCAACTGGGCCTTAGGAAGCATCACTACAAACAAAGCTAGTGGAGGTGATGGAATTCCAGTGGAGCTATTTCAAATCCTAAAAGATGATGCTGTGAACATGCTGCACTCAATATGCCAGCAAATTTGGAAAACTCAGCAGTGGCCACAGGACTGGAAAAGGTCAGTTTTCATTCCAATCCCAAAGAAATA
>NW_011494952.1:5486094-5486473 GCF_000754665.1 Bison bison bison | reverse complement strand
TTTAACTTTTATATGCAGAGTACATCATGAGAAATGCTGGACTGGAAGAAACACAAGCTGGAATCAAGATTGCTGGGAGAAATATCAATAACCTCAGATATGCAGATGACATCACTGTTAGGGCAGAAAGCAAAGAAAAACTAAAGAGCCTCTGATGAAAGTGAAAAAGGAGAGTGAAAAAGTTGGCTTAAAACTCAACATTCAGAAAACTAAGAAGATGGCGGAGGAGTAGGATGGGGAGAACACTTTCTCCCCCATAAATTCATCAAAAGAGCATTTAAACGTCGAGTAAATTCCACAAAACAACTTCTGAATGCCGGCAGAGGACATCAGGCACCCAGAAAAGCAACCCAACTCTTCGAAAGGAGGTAGGAAAAAA
>NW_011494952.1:5484761-5485257 GCF_000754665.1 Bison bison bison | reverse complement strand
CTGAGAGTAAGAATCTGGCCTGAATACCCTGAGCACTATCTGAGCGAAATAATTTGGGCTAGCAAACCAGACTGTGGGATATCTACCACGCGAAAAGCCAGCCCTAACCTAAGACCATCAGGCCCGCACACGGAACAAAGGACTGAACAGAGATAGCCGGCTGCAGACCTCCCCCCTCCGGCAGCCAGAGCCGGAAGGGGGCAATCGCAGCCCCAGAGAGACATTATCTGTAAAACTGTAAGCAGGCTTCTTTGCTAACTAAAACTTCTTGGGGGTCTGGACGGTCAACATCTGCCTGAGAAGGTGCGCCGGTTTTACACCCAGATAACCGAGTGGCGGGGGGGCGATAAGTCGCAGCATTGGCGCTCGCCAAACACCTCATCACCTGAGCTGCTCGGACCTGGGAAGAGCACAAAACGCAGGCCCAGCTGAGTCTGTGCCTCTGAGGACTACCCGAGTGCCTGAACCTGAGCAGCCTGGGAGGTGCATGCAACCC
>NW_011494952.1:5484283-5484661 GCF_000754665.1 Bison bison bison | reverse complement strand
TTTTTTGCTTTTATGTATTTGTTACCAATTTTGTACCTTTAAGAACCCAATCTTCAGTACCCATTTTTCACTAGGGAGCGAGATTACTGGTTTGACTGCTCTGTCTCCCTTTGGACTCTCCTTTTTCTCCACCAGGTCACCTGTGTCTCCTCCCTAACCCCTCTCTACTCTACCCAACTCTGTGAATTTCTGTGTGTTCCAGACGGTGGAGAACACTTAGGGAACTGACTACTGGCTGGATCTGTCTCCCTCCTTTTCATTCCCCCCTTTTATCCTTCTGGCCACCTCTGTCACCTTCCTCCTTCTTCTCTTCTCTGTATAACTCCGTGAACATCTCTGAGTGGTCCAGTTGTGGAGTGCACATAAGGAAGTGACTAC
>NW_011494952.1:5483823-5484183 GCF_000754665.1 Bison bison bison | reverse complement strand
TACTGTAAAAATAAGACCGATAACCGGAAGCAGGAGACTTAAGTCCAAACCCTGACTCCAGGGAACTCCTGACTCCAAGGAACATTAATTGACAGGAGCTCATCAAATGCCTCCATACCGACACTGAAACCAGGCACCACACAAGGGCCAATAAGTTCCAGGGCAAGGCATACCAAGCAAATTCTCCAGCAACAAAGGAACACAACCCTGAGCTTCAAGATACAGGCTGCCCAAAGTCACCCCAAAACTATAGACATCTCATAACTCATTACTGGACATTTCATTGCACTCCAGAGAGAAGAAATACAGCTCCACCCACCAGAACACCGACACAAGCTTCCCTAACCAGGAAACCTTGAC
>NW_011494952.1:5483235-5483723 GCF_000754665.1 Bison bison bison | reverse complement strand
CGGGGGCAGACCCAGTGTGGCTGAGGCACTGCGAGCCCACGCCAGTGTTATTTGTTTGCAGCATCCCTCTCTCCCTCCCCACAGTGCGACTGAACAAGTAAGCCTTTAAAAAAAAAAAAAGTGTCCTCCACCGTCCCCTTTGTGTCAGGGCGGAAGCCAGACACTGAAGAGACCAGCAAACAGAAGAAGATATAATAGAGGGAACAGCCTTGGAAGCTACAGGCAGTAGATCAAAACCCTGTGGTTACTACGGACTACCTAGGAAGGGGCCTATAGATCTTGAGAAATATAAGTCTGACCAAGGAACTAGCCAAAAATGAACTGAACCCACAACACCCACAACAAAACCAAGAAAGTCCTAGATATATTTTTATTATTTTTACGATCATTCTTTCTTTTTTTTAATTAAAAAAAATTTTTTAAGTCCTCTATTGTTCCTTTAATTTTCACTTTTATAACCTATTACTTTGCAAAAAAAAAAAAAGACC
>NW_011494952.1:5480040-5480645 GCF_000754665.1 Bison bison bison | reverse complement strand
AGAAAGAAAGCAGGAGTAGCAATACTCATATCAGATAAAATAGACTTTAAAACAAAGGCTGTGAAAAGAGACAAAGAAGGTCACTACATAATGATCAAAGGATCAATCCAAGAAGAAGATATAACAATTATAAATATATATGCACCCAACACGGGAGCACCACAGTACATAAGACAAATGCTAACAAGTATGAAAGGAGAAATTAACAATGACACAATAATAGTGGGAGACTTTAATACCCCACTCACACCTATGGATAGATCAACTAAACAGAAAATTAACAAGGAAACACAAACTTTAAACGATACAATAGACCAGTTAGACCTAATTGATATCTATAGAACATTTCATCCCAAAACAATGAATTTCACCTTTTTCTCAAGCGCACATGGAACCTTCTCCAGGATAGATCACATCCTGGGCCATAAAGCTAGCCTTGGTAAATTCAAAAAAATAGAAATCATTCCAAGCATTTTTTCTGACCACAATGCAGGAAGATTAGATCTCAATTACAGGAGAAAAACTATTAAAAATTCCAACATATGGAGGCTGAACAACACGCTGCTGAATAACCAACAAATCACAGAAGAAATCAAAAAAGAAAT
>NW_011494952.1:5479258-5479927 GCF_000754665.1 Bison bison bison | reverse complement strand
TTATATGCCAATAAAATGGACAATGTGGAAGAAATGGACAAATTCTTAGAAAAGTACAACTTTCCAAAACTGGACCAGGAAGAAATAGAAAATCTTAACAGACCCATCACAAGCACAGAAATTGAAACTGTAATCAAAAATCTTCCAGCAAACAAAAGCCCCGGTCCAGACGGCTTCACAGCTGAATTCTACCAAAAATTTAGAGAAGAGCTAACACCTGTCCTGCTCAAACTCTTCCAAAAAATTGCAGAGGAAGGTAAACTTCCAAACTCATTCTATGAGGCCACCATCACCCTAATCCCAAAACCTCACAAAGATCCCACAAAAAAAGAAAACTACAGGCCAATATCACTGATGAACATAGATGCAAAAATCCTTAACAAAATTCTAGCAATCAGAATCCAACAACACATGAAAAAGATCATACACCATGATCAAGTGGGCTTTATCCCAGGGATGCAAGGATTCTTCAATATCCACAAATCAATCAATGTAATACACCACATTAACAAATTGAAAAATAAAAACCTTATGATTATCTCAATAGATGCAGAGAAAGCCTTTGACAAAATTCAACATCCATTTATGATAAAAACTCTCCAGAAAGCAGGAATAGAAGGAACATACCTCAACATAATAAAAGCTATATATGACAAACCCACAGCAAAC
>NW_011494952.1:5478333-5478879 GCF_000754665.1 Bison bison bison | reverse complement strand
CAGACATTATCCTCAATGGTGAAAAATTGAAAGCATTTCCTCTAAAGTCAGGAACAAGACAAGGGTGCCCACTTTCACCATTACTATTCAACATAGTTTTGGAAGTTTTGGCCACAGCAATCAGAGCAGAAAAAGAAATAAAAGGAATCCAAATTGGAAAAGAAGAAGTAAAACTCTCACTATTTGCAGATGACATGGTCCTCTACATAGAAAACCCTAAAGATTCCACCAGAAAATTACTAGAACTAATCAATGACTATAGTAAAGTTGCAGGATATAAAATCAACACACAGAAATCCCTTGCATTCCTATACAGTAATAATGAGAAAACAGAAAGAGAAATTAAGGAAACAATCCCATTCACCATTGCAACGGAAAGAATAAAATACTTAGGAATATATCTACCTAAAGAAACTAAAGACCTATATATAGAAAACTATAGAACACTGGTGAAAGAAATCAAAGAGGACACTAATGCATGGAGAAATATACCATGTTCATGGATTGGAAGAATCAATATAGTGAAAATGAGTATACTACCCAAAG
>NW_011494952.1:5447238-5477035 GCF_000754665.1 Bison bison bison | reverse complement strand
CTAGTCAAAGCTATGGTTTTTCCAGTAGTCATGTATGCATGTGAGAGTTGGACTATGAAGAAAGCTGAGAGCCGAAGAATTGATGCTTTTGAACTGTGGTGTTGGAGAAGACTCTTGAGAGTCCCTTGCTGCAAGGATATCCAACCAGTCCATCCTAAGGAAATCAGTCGTGAATATTCATTGGAAGGATTGATGCTGAAGCTGAAACTCCAATGCTTTGGCTACGTGATGCAAAGAACTGACTTATTTGAAAAGACTCTGATGCTGGGAAAGATTGAAGGCAGGAGGAGAAGGGGACGACAGAGGATGAGATGGTTGGATAGCATCACTGACTCAATGGACATGAGTTTGAATAAACTCTGGGAATTCGTGATGGACAGGTAGGCCTGGTGTGCTGCAGTCCATGGGGTCACCAAGAGTTGGACATGACTGAGTGACTGAACTGAACTGAACTCATAAGGGTTTTGCAGAAAGGAGGCCTGGATCTGGGCCTGGGAATATATTAGCAAGCTCTGGTTTAAATAAAATTAGATAGGTAAGAGTGTCTGAGCTCAAAACTGGGCTCTCTCTCTTATTTATAGTGAAATTTTTGTTGAATTATTTAACCTAGAGTTTCCTCATCTATAAAATCAATATATTCTGTAGAATTTGTAGCAAAGGTAAATATAAGATACATATAGCAATTAAACAGCCTCGTGTAATAATGATTATTTTCATACAGTGGAACTTCCCAACTCCAAAAGTACTAATAAGCATATTGACAGATAAATAGATAAAAAAGATGTGGTATATACTGATGCTAGGAAAGACTGAAGGTAGGAGGAGAAGGGGATGACAGAGGATGAGACAGTTGGACGGCATCACCAACTCAATGGACATGAATTTGAGCAAACTCGGAGAGGTGGTGAAGGACAGGGAAGCCTGGCATGCTGCAGTCCATGGGGTCACAAAGAGTTGGACATGACTGAGCAACTGAACAACAACAGCAGATACATAAAATGAAATATTACTCAGCCATAAAAAGAAGGAAATGATGCCTTGTGCAGCAGCATGGATGGGCATAGAGTATCACACTAAGTGAAGTAAGCCAGGCAAAGACAAGTATCATATAATATCACTGAGGTGGAATCTAGAAAAACGACACAAATAAACTTTTTAGCAAAGCAGAAAGAGACCGACGGACGTGATAGAAAACAAACATGGTTACCAAAGGGGATGGGGAAGGAGGAGAGAGAAGTTAGGAGCTTGAGATTAACAGTTAGGCACTGCTGCTGCTAGGTCGCTTCAGTCGTGTCCGACTCTGTGCAACCCCATAGATGGCAGCCCAACAGGCTCCTCTGCCCATGCGATTTTCCAGGCAAGAGTACTGGAGTGGAGTGCCATTGCCTTCTCTGATATATATACCACTACTGCATATAAAATAGATAATCAACAAGGACCTACTCTATAGCAGACGGAACTGTACTCAGCACTTGGCAATAAGGTGTAAGGGAAAAGAATCTGAAAATGAATATATGTATATAATATATCTGAATCACTTTGATGTACACAACATTGTAAACCAACCATACTTCAATTTTTTTTAAAACAAGAAAAAATTCAATTGTGAGAAATAAAAAAAAAAAGAGAAATCATGCAACTTTTCCCAAATCTGTTTGACCATAGAATACTTTTTTATTTAAACAGAGCATCTCAAAGAGCTAGTGTTCAAAGTAACAGATTTTGAAAACCCTAGGCTAGGGAGATCACAGGTTAAAAAAAAAGAAGCCACCCTTAAGCCTTGTAAGATGGGAATGACTAGGTCAAGTAAAGATGGGATATAGGATATTCTAGGGAGAAAAAGCAAAAGCAAAAACAAAGTGTCATTTTAATTGATGGCAGCAAAAATCTTTTGTAGAAGGTATATTTACTCATGGGGAAAAATGGACTTAGCGATGGAAGGAATAAAAGCCAGCATGATGGTAATGGACAGCTACTATTTTGACCTGCCAGAATCTCTTCCCTGTTCTTCAGGAAACAGCTTCAGAATTTTCTTTGGGGAACCACCCGAGATGGGTATACTATGAAGCTACTGAAGCCTAAATCTCTAAGCCTCTTATTTATATGACTGTATCTTTCCATCCTCACCTTCCTCATTCACACTTCCCCTTTAAGTATTCCAAGGGCTGAAGGAATGGTTTTTAGTCCAGCTAAGGGGAAGTTGAGTTGGGAATACATTTAGTTTGTGTTTCAGTGGATATATTTATATGGTTCATAGTCACTTGATTGTTGTTTAGTGCTTGCTGACATTCTAATGTGATTCCTGATTTCCAGCCATACTCACTACTGGCTACTGATGGTCAGTAGTAGAGAAGACTACTACCGTGGTCACTGGTCTCGTATGACAAGAGGGCACTGACAGCAAGCTAGTTAATGAGTGATATCAATTTGAAGAGTAGTTATGAGTCAAATTTGGTCAAGAAAAATTGAAATATCTTGAAATCATCCAGCTCATCCATAAGAGGAACTTGAAAAAAGTCCTAAATTTGGCAATGATAATAATATAATAGTAATTTGCCATAAACCATACAGAAAATTACTAATATATTGTGAAGTTGCAAGTTCATTTTAAAGCTATCAGTGATTAAAAAAATATTATTCAACCATGGTAGAGGAGGACTGAATTATCTTCCCAGCCTCCTTTAAAAGGTGGTGTTGTGATGTGATTGTTGTATGAAGAAGTGATTGAAGGGTATGCAGCCAGAACTCACAGAAAAAAACAATAACAGATGTGCTAGGGAGGATTTTGTGATAATGGTGGCATTCTTTTGTTTTGGGGAATTTGGAGTTTATTTTTTTTCTTCTTCTTTGAAATATTTTCTTTGAATATTTAATTTTTTATTTTTAATTTTGTCTTCTTTTTCTTAAAAAGCATACCCCTCTTCCCTGATTGGAAAAGTGTTAGAACTCACAAAACTTGATCTGCCTTCTTATCACACTCACTTTATGACACTCAAGTGGAGCCAAGTCCATTCCAAAATCTAGAAGGGCAAGTCTTTCTAGGCAGGTCAGTGGCGCCTAGCATTCAATTCAGGGTTCAGGGTCACGTGACCCAATTAGAGCCAGAGAGACTCAGTCCTGGCTTGTGTCTGGAAGCTGGCAGGTTAGGAAGCAGAGCTAACAGCAAAGCTACTGTGGCAAGGGCACAGATGAAGGTGAAGTTAAAAATCAAGGTACCAAGTTGGTTAACAAGATATCCTGCCCTTCCTGCATGATAAATAGGCCTTAATTATGACAGATTTAAGTATGGCTTAAAACTCAGCATTCAGAAAACGAAGATCATGGCATCCGGTCCCATCACTTCATGGCAAATAGATAGAAAAACAATGGGAACAGTGACAGACTTTATTTTTTGGGGTGCCAAAAATCACTGCAGATTGGTGACTGTAGCCATGAAGTTGCTACATGTCACTTGCTCCTTGGAAGAAAAGCTACTACCAACCTAGACAGTATATTCAAAAGCAGAGACATTACTTTGCCAAAAAAGATCCATCTAGTCAAAGCTATGGCTTTTCCAGTAGTCATGTATGGATGTGAGATTTGGACTATACAGAAAGCTGAGTGCTGAAGAATGATGCTTTTGAACTGTGGTGTTGGAGAAGACTCTTTTGAATCCCTTGTACTACAAGGAGATCCAACTAGTCATCCTAAAGGAAATCAGTCCTGAAGAAGGACTGATGCTGAAGCTGAAACTCCAATACTTTGGCCACCTCATGTGAAGAGTTGACTCATTGGAAAAGACTCTGATGCTGGGAAAGATTGACGGCAGGAGGAGAAGGGGACGACAGAGGATGAGATGGTTGGATGGCATCACTGACTCGATGGACTTGAGTTTGAGTAAATTCTGTGAGTTGGTGATGGACAGGGAGGCCTGGTGTGCTGCAGTCCATGGGGTTGCAAAGAGTCGGACACAACTGAGCAACTGAACTGAACCGAATTGAATTATGACAGAATCAAAACTTATAAAACAATGGCTTTTATATGATTGAAAATTGCCAAATACTCAAAGACAAATTAAATTTTTATGGAGCATAATTAGACATTCTGTTAGTGGACCAGGGATGATTAGATAAGTAATAAAATAAACATATACACACATACATATATGACAAATTATTATGTATTTATTCCATAAGCTTCAGCAAAAACTCCTCCATTTTATTATCAAGATTGTTGACAGTAATGATTGAACAAATTAAAAATCAAATTTGAATATATTTTCATGAAAAAATATAGAATTAAGGTAAATGTAAATTTTTAAAAGTAATGATATGTGTATGTTTTCACAAAGTTCAGTTCAGTTCAGTCCAGTCGTTCATTCGTGTCCGACTCTTTGCGACCCCATGAATTGCAGCACACCAGGCCTCCCTGTCCATCACCAACTCCCGGAGTTCACTCAGACTCACGTCCGAGTCAGTGATGCCATCCAGCCATCTCATCCTCTGTCGTCCCCTTCTCCTCCTGCCCCCCAATCCCTCCCAGCATCAGAGTCTTTTCCAATATGTCAACTCTTTGCATGAGGTGGCCAAAGTACTGGAGTTTCAGCTTGAGCATCATTCCTTCCAAAGAAATCCCAGGGCTGATCTCCTTTAGAATGGACTGGTTGGATCTCCTTGCAGTCCAAGGGACTCTCAAGAGTCTTCTCCAACAAAGTTATCTGGCTCTTAATATTTTAACATTATCTATTAAAATAAAATAAAAATACATATTATAGTTGATTTATATTAAAAATTATAAATCAAAGATATATAGCTTGTTTTAAATTAATTTTGAAATTTTAATTTAATCTTATTAAATTTTAAAAAGCTATTCACAATTCTATTGTTCAGTGTTCTAGTTGCTACTGAATTAAATCAGGATTCATTTGTGTTGTGATAATATAGACCCATGAGTAAAATACTTGAATAATGGTTTTTTTAATGTTGTGAAATGTTTCTTCGATACCCTGTGCAAATATTGCAAATACCACTCTGACTATTGACTTGTTCTGTAATGATAAATTGGGACATGAAGAATGGAAGGAAAAAGAATCGTTGGCATTTGTGGGAATTAATATTTCATTTTCAAGACTTACTGCATTCATGCCAATTGAAAGGATTTGACAAATGAATTCATTTGTCTTTTCTCTTACCTAAACTCTTCCTCCTCTCAAATGGCCCTACACTTCCAAGTCATTCCCATCTCTGACATTGTTAGTAGGACAACGTACAAAATTTCATGGCATTCAGATGCAGTTAGTTTGGGGAAATAGAACAAGTGAGGTGAGAGAATAACATTGAAACATGTATATTACCATATGTGAAATAGATCGCCAGTCCAGGTTTGATGCATGAGACAGGGTGCTCAGGGCCGGTGCACTGGGATGACCCTGAGGGATGGGATGGGGAGGGAGGTGGGAGGGGGGTTCAGGATGGGGAACACATGTACACCCATGGCTGATTCATGTCAATATATGGCAAAAACCACTATAATATTGTAATTAGCCTCCAATTAAAATAAATAAATTAATTTAAAAAATAAAAAGCATAACTGTTAAAAAAAAAAAAAGAGATGGGGAGAATTATTCCCCTGGGACCTAAAAGTTGATATTCACTAGAGTGGATTTTTAGCATGTTCTTTAATGAATATAAACATAATGATATGTATGTTTGTGATTAAGTGAAATCCTCTAAATCATGGGCCCAGGAGAGGGGTACCTCTTGTCTCTGGGAAGAGCTTCCCACCAGTCTGTTGCTTCCCAGAATTCCTGGGGCTTAGTCTCTTAGATATAGTTCTCCTCAGTATTGGGTGTCGAGGAGGTAGAGATGAGGAGAGCTGTGAGTGACAAGTGGCCATCATCCCCCTCACTCTCTCTGCTCTCAAAATCTATTTTCTCCTATCTCTCTCAAGGACTGTTTGTATAATCTCTCTAATGAGTTAAGTATTTCTAAAAAACTAATATCAGCTAACCTCAGACCTCTGGGTGAGTGTTGAGGGAGAGGAGATAATCCTGGGGCAAGGGACTGTGCAGGGTCTGGTTGTCTGCTTAAAATAGGAAGAGGGAAGGTCACAGGAAAAACAAACAGAAATTATCTCAATGAATTATCCTGCCAGTAACTGGCATGGCTATTTACTTCCCAACTGGTTAGTGGGAAGGTAAGTTTCTGGTCCCATCATTTCATGGGAAATAGATGGGGAAACAGTGGAAACAGTGTCAGACTATTTTTTTGGGCTCCAAAATCACTGCAGATGGTGATTGCAGCCATGAAATTAAAAGACACTTACTCCTTGGAAGGAAAGTTATGACCAACCTAGACAGCATATTGAAAAGCAGAGACATTACTTTGCCAACAAAGGTCCGTCTAGTCAAGGCTATGGTTTTTCCAGTGGTCATGTATGGATGTGAGAGTTGGACTGTGAAGAAAGCTGAGCACCAAAGAATTGATGCTTCTGAACAGTTCAGAAGATTCTTGCTGGAGAAGATTCTTGAGAGTCCCTTGGACTGCAAGGAGATCCAACCAGTCCATTCTAAAGGAGATCAGTCCTGGGTGTTCTTTGAAAGGACTGATGCTCAAGCTGAAACTCCAGTACTTTGGCCACCTCATGTGAAGAATTGACTCATTGGAAAAGACTCTGATGCTGGGAGGGATTGAGGGCAGGAGGAGAAGGGGACGACAGAGGATGAGATGGCTGGATGGCATCACCGACTTGATGGATATGAGTTTGGGTGAACTCCGGGAGTTGGTGATGGACAGGGAGGCCTGGCGTGCTGCGAATAATGGGGTCGCAAAGAGTCAGACACTACTGAGCAACTGAACTGAACTGAAGTTTCAACTATTAGCCCCTGAATTGCAATGGGGCCCATTCTGGAAATCATGTTATAGAAGTGGTAACAGGTATTAAAGGTAAAACCTGCAAGTCCTACCACTTGAGAGGGATAGAGTTTCAAGGGTGAGCTGACAAGAGGTATGGTGGGGCTGAGGTCTAGAAGTCTTCAGTCAGTGGGAGAGACTTTCCCCAAAGCATGGAGTAACATTTTGTTTTCAGGAACAGGGTTTTTTTCTTTTTTCTTTTTGGCAGCTTGTGGGATTGTTTTCCCCAACTAGGGATTAAACCTGTGCGCTTAGCACCTTTGACAGTGAAAGCACAGAGTCCCAACCACTGGGAATTCCCAGGAACAGATATGGTTACAGTGACCAACTAGCCAGATTGTATTTTATAAGCCTAGCATGAAAAGACGGGATGTTTTGTATCAGATTGAGCAGGCATAATTACAATATGGGTTACAAAAATGGTAAAAAAAAAAAAAAAGACCCAGAGGAAAAAATATCAAAAGCGAATTGTAATTTTATGTTGTGAACTAATTGGAAGCTTTAAATGGCAATTGAAATTCTTTCTGGGCCTAAGGGAGATGAGGCGGCCTTCTTCAGGATGTTTGAACTTAATTACCAGGTGCAGCAAGAGTGGAATAGATTTTGTAAAATTACTCAAAATAATCATGTTGGGCACCAGAAATGGTTATATTTATCTAAGGGCCTTAGCACACCTTTCAAGTGGAAAGATAATTTGTATCATTGAAAATTTAGTAGAATTTTAATGCATCTACAGATGAATGGGAGAATGTTTGAAAAATGTGCTTTGTACCCTATCGGAAATTCATTTGGGTTTCAAAATGCATATGGTTATTTCTTTCATGAAATATGGGTAGGCTAGCAGCAAACTGTTTTTATGTCCTTAAAAATATTTTTTAAAGGTAAAAGTAATACAATAACATTACAAAATTTTAGAAAAACAAACAAAAAATTTGACTATAATCTTACCAGTCTGCTACAAGAACTCATCTTTTTATAACCCTTTTTGGACATATGGTTTTCATATTTTTATGCAATTTTGTATCGTGTTCTTTTTTCCTTACTATAAGTTTTTTTCTTATGTTGCTACGTATTCCACATTTTACTTTAAAATTTTAATGGTTACGTGATATTCCTTCTAGGAGACGTGCCAAAATTCACTCTTTTCTCTAGGATGGAACATTAAGATTTTTTCCATTAAAAAAATACAGTGAATGTATAAAGTGTCCCTCCTTCATCTCTTGTCCTGGTTCCAGATTTTCAGTTATATCTAAGAAATGGGATTAATGGGTAAAAGTGTATAGGACATTTTCTTGGCTCTGAATATGTATTGTTAAATTACTTTACAAAAGGATTGTTCCAATGAAGTAAAATGCTACAATGTATCAAACCAGCACATTCATGATACTTATCAGCATTTTGTCTTTCTCTTTTCCTTTCTATTAATAATCTAATTGGCCATTTTTAAATGTGTGTTCCTCTAATTGTGAGCAGAGCTAAATGTTTTTGCTTATATTTTTTTCTTAAGTCCATTATGTATTTCGGGCTTTAAGATGAGAACCTAAACTTAATTGATGACAAATCCATTATGTTTCTGAATATTTGTTAGAAGAAAGTAATTTACTTCCAACTTAAGTGAAAAAAATTGTAGTTATATTTGAATTAAAAACAAAGTGTTTTTTAAGAAGTTTATTTAAATACCTCTAGATAACTCTTTTCTCTGGTTACCTCAATCTCAAACTAATTTCTCTCAAAATGTTAATAAGGATTCACTGAAGAAACGAGTTCCATGGTCAAATAAGTTGGGAGAAAGCGCTAAGGGGGATGGTGAGCGAAAAGAATACTTTTTCTGAATAGTTTAGACAAATTGGATCGTATAATCCCATATTCCCAGTTGGTAGGGTTCTCAATCTTTTCCATGGGAACCAGGCTCCAGCATCCTTGGAGGCGGGGGTGGGGGCTTTCCAAAGCAATAGTATTAGCACAGTAACAGTTCTGGGAGGTCCTGTGATAAATCTTGTTAACAAATTACTTGATCATATTATTTACATTTTTGGGGGGTATGAACTGGAGAGGTACCTATGACCTTCTACTCTCCAACAGGAGGCCTTTTGCTTCTTTGATTCCGCCCCTTCCTACCTACCAGAGCCAAATGAGTAGGAAGGCGGCGTAGGAGCAGGGGTTGCCTCTCTGGCTCTGAGGAAGAAGACGTCATTGCCTTGGATCTTCATACTCTTGCCCTTGTCATCTTTAAGTGGTAAGATCTGCAGAAATGGTGGTGATTGAGGATGCCTTGGGTGCATGAGAACACCCGCTAGAGCTTCGGGGGCGTGTAATAGAACCTCTAATTATGTTTACTTTTTTCACTTTATCTTTTGGATGTTTCTATGTGTTTTATCATGAAAAGCAGTGTATATTCATAATAAATACACCTGTATTAGGTGTACACACTCAAATTTGGGTACTAGTGATCTAAAATGGCTAAGAATAGGTTGTAAACTTAAAAGCAAATAGAGAAGCTGTTCATTCACTCCATTAATTCCAAATTCTACTTCTTGAGCAAATATCGACAGTCACACCTACTAGGCCCTGAGGATATTATAATAAACAAGTGTCCCTACCTTCACAGAGCTTGTTGACTCAGGCCACAGGGACAGAAGAAGTTCTGGTAATAATATGGCTTATTAGAGTAGAACATTAGGATTTGGAGCAAAAGGTTACCTGCCATTTCCTTCTGCATGTGTTCATCTCCAAACGATGATGGAAGCTAATGACTCATTAAGAATTTGCAACTGCTATTACCTGGCCTTCTTTCTCATTGTGTGTTTGCTTAAGATATGATGTACAATACACTTGACTCTAAAATTTGTGATTTGCAAAACGGAGTGCACGTCAGAGTTAGTCTAACTAACAGGTTTGATATTATATGATTGTCCAGTTGATCAATATCAACTTGAGGTTATGTGATGATGTATCAGTTTGTTAGGGCTATTGTATGTAACAGAGTGCTGCATATCGAGTGGCTTAAACAAAATTTATTTTCCAGAGGCTAGAAGTCTGAAATTAGTATGTATAATTTCAGTTTGGTTTGGGCAAGTTTGGTTTCTTCTGAAAACTCTGAGGCAGAATATGTATCATTCCTCTCTCCTGACTTCTGGCAGTTTCCTGGCAATCTTTGGTGTTCCTTGACTTTGGATCCTATCTCTGTTTGCATCTTCTGATGGCATTCTTTTTATATGTGTCTGTCTCTGTGTCCAGATTTTCTTTTCTTATAGGAACCCCATTTATATTGAAGTAAGCCTCACTGTAATGACCTCATCTTAACTGGATCATCTGCGAACAACCCATTTCCAAGTAAGATCATGTCCATTGGTACCGGGGTTAGGACTACAGGATCTTTTGGGAGGGACACAATTCATCCCAGTAACAGATGTTAAAACATGCTGGCAGCTGGGTCTGGAGACTTCTTTGAAACTGCCCTTGTGGTGGGAACTCAGGTCGTCCACCTAGCCTTAGTGGAACTTGCTCTCCAGGGTGATGAAGCCTATCCTTGTCATCCTGCCACTTGTTTCTATTGGGGAAAATGTGGTTACATGGCGTGAAGAACTGCAGAGGATTTTTGGTGTCTTCAGAGATTTGGGAAGCTGTGTTGATATTGAAAATGAGAGAGAAATGGAAAATGTCATGAAAATACATTGCCACCATAAACACAGAGGTGGTTGGAAGATACACAAGCAACAATGATTTTTATCTTGGAGGGGACTCATTACTCAGTACTCTCTGAGATTATCCTCCACATTAAGGACTCTCTGGAGAATCTTACTCTTTATGACTAAGAATCTCATTTCCTACTCTGTACATCCCTTTATTACAGGTATTACTATACTCTGATCATTTACTTTTCTGCCCACCTCTTTACAAGATTGTGAGTTCCTCAGTAATTCATCTTTATATTCTTACCATTTGGCAGAGTATCTGGCATTGAGTAGGTGCTCAACAAATATTTAGTAAATAAATGAAAGGTTTAAGTCACTTTTTATTAAACCATATGGGAAAAGTATCAAAAATTAAAATTAGCAAAAAATCAAACCAAAAGAAGTATTAATAGTCAACATTAGAGATGTGAATAGATACATTTTGATCAGACCCACATGACCAGACTTCATGATGTGGACAATTATGTTTTCAAAGAAAGCTTATTGACATAAGACAGTACATACTTAAGTTAAAAAGCAGTGCATAAAACTCTGTGGTATCACCATTTTGTAAAGGATGTTCTATATCTTGGTGCATATGTAGATAAGGATATAAAATATAAATATGTGTATATATTAGACGTAGAGGACTAAGGAAGGAAACAGACTCACGTATCTGATCATCTCTGCTCCGTGAACTAGTTTTTATTTTCTTTGATAAAAGTGTCTGCATTTATATTACAAATTTTCTGCATGTATTTTTATGTTCTGGGAGAAATTGATGGGCTGGATTAAAAAAATAAAACACAAACTAAGAAGCCTTCATGGAGAGTTGTGAAGGCTGTTCTCACAGGGAATAAAAAGAGGGACATGATCATTCATCACTCCAAGAATAAGTTCTAAATTTATCCTCAGGTCTCTAGGGTCTTAAACAAACCCTCTGCTGCTTCCTTTCTAAAACTGACTCCTTGGGATAACCCCACCTGCCCCCGGGTCAGCCTGGGTCAGCCTGGCCGGTCAGTGCCATGTGAGAAGTAGCAGCTGCTTGCTGTTTTTTTTGTTGGAATCCAAGGTGCCGCGAGGACAAGAGCTCCACACAGGGCTGTCCCCAAGTGATGGCCTTCTCTTTGTCCCACCTTTGCCACTTCCTTTTGTGCCACTGAAGCTGACTCCTTCTCCAGGTGCACGGGCAGCCTCAGGGGCCAGAGAGGGAAGCATAGCATAGCCATCTTCCTGTGCAGAGCATCTCAACTGGCCAGAGATTAAAATCTTCCAACAAATAATTTATTTAGAAAGAAAAAAAAGTTATTGCAAGGATTCTTAAATGAGGACTATGGACACATTCTGGGACTGACTTAAGGAAGGGGTAGGGCTAGAGAACTGGCCCTGACAGAGGAAGATGAGGAATGGACTAGGAGCTTCTGAAAGGAGAGGTAACCAAGGTGAGCCAGAGACAAGGCTAAATTTATCCTCGGCATCTGGGTCAGGCTGACCTGCTCAGGAGAGGGAAGTTGAGATCTGGGCTGAGTGTGAACCATGAGAACTAGAAGTGACTTAGGCCAGCTCTGCTCTGACTTTCCCAGGGAAACAAATCTGCCCTGCCTGCCCCCCACCCAACACCCTGCCACCCCGCCACCCCCGGGATCTGGTTAAAACACAACTTCTGATCCAGTCAGTCTGGGTGGGGCCCGAGGGGCTGCAGGTCTAAAGCCCCCAGGTAGTACCTAAGCTGCTGGGCCGTGGACCTCACTTTGAGAAGTGAGGGCTTGGAAGGCAGAGGAGACAAACAAGGACCTCTGAGGGGCCCAGAGGGGTGCACTCCACCTCACTGACTGAGCTCAGTCACCGACTGAGACTGCAGAGTGACAGGAGACATTGTTTGATTAAGTGAGAGGCCATCTTGTCATGGTCAGTAGTATTTGGTAAGCTGTGTAGTAGAAAGGAGCTTAGTGTTTTGAATCTCATTGACATTGGTGTGAATCTCAGGGAGCTTGGTGTTTATCTTGTAAGGAATGGGGAGGCTTTGAGGATTTATTTCTCTACTGGTCCACTCCTTCCTTGACTTCCTGGCTAAGTGCCTCCTTCATGCTTGAGGCATGGCCAGGTCTTCAGTGGAAATGGATGGCTGTCATCACCCTGTCCAGGCTGAGGGATGCTTCCTGCCCAGAGTCACTTGCCCAGAAAGGGAGAAAGGCTTGAAAGGCCAGACTTCTAGCTGTGGTCAGGGTACACACTGGACCCTCACAGCCTCTTGTCATAATGCAGTTGGCTTCAAGGTAACAGTATCCATGCTTTATACCCTCCATACTCAAAGTCCGGCCATGGCCCAGCGGGATCTGCATTACCTTGTTACAAACACAGAATGACTCCATCTCAGACCTTCTAAATCAGAGTCTGCATTTTAGCCAACTTCCAGGGTGATGTGTGTGCCCACCAAAGCTTGAGAAGCATGGACAGCCTTACATGATTCTTCCCCAGCACCTTTCTGTCCAGGGAGAGAAACTGAATACGTTAAACACACGGTTGCATAGCCTTACTGCAGAGCTTTACTGTGGACTAGGCAGCATTCTGAACACATTTCAAATAATTAGCTCTTCTGAAAGCCCATCAGTCACACCATTGTACTCTTCTCTCACCTGGATAACCATATCAGGGCCACCCTG
Source organism: Bison bison bison (assembly GCF_000754665.1). Lineage (NCBI taxonomy): Eukaryota > Metazoa > Chordata > Mammalia > Artiodactyla > Bovidae > Bison > Bison bison. The sequence goes on along the minus strand of NW_011494952.1, from coordinate 5,463,808 downwards.
TGGTGTCCCATAGGGAGGCAGGTGCCCCACCCTGTTTAGCCCCCACACTGACCTAGCCAGCAGAGGGATGACTGGAGCCTCTCTGGGCCTCAGCATACAGCAGGGTGAGAGAGGGGAGGTGTGTGTGTGTGTGTGTGTGTGTGTGTGTGTGTGTGAGTGCTCTATCAGAACTAGTCTTTTCTGAGCATCATAGTAAACTTTCTGGATTCTGCCAGTGGCTGCAGTCCAGAAATGGGGTTGGTAGACTGGTTTCCACCCTCTCTCCAACCACTTGACAACCTCTAGCAGGAGGGGAAAATGCTGTTTAAAATCTCAGATCATACTGATGGGGTGAGTCTCTGGAAGGGGAGAACCTGAGACGCTGCTTCCAGCTCCTCACTCTCAAAAGTGGGGACTTTTGGCTGCATAGAGCAGTGGTTTAGAAGTTGGACTCTGAAGAAAGACTTCTTGAGTTTAGATCTGGATCCTGTCACTTACCAGTGGTATGGGCCTTGGATATATTACTTAACGTATTTGTGCCTCAGCTTCCCATCTGTAAAATGGGGATATAAAGTACCCACCTTATAGACACGTGGTGAGAATTAAATGAATTAATACACGTCATGTACTTAGAAGCACTCGATTAACATTACCTATTGTTGGGGTGCTTGTGTTTAAAATCAGATTTAACTTCTTTTCTCCTTCACCAAGTAGAGTTGAGCTGAGGCCAGGACCAAGCTGGAGGATTTCAGGGATGCTTCAAAATTTGAGATGGGGATTAACAGATCTTCCAAGGTGGGGAGGATTAGGGGCTGTATTCCTTTCTCATTGCTACTGTAACAGATTACCACAATTTAGTACTAAACTGGTAAATACCACCAGTGCTTTACAATTTAAAAAAACAAAATTTAGTATGTTACAATTCTGGAGGTCAGAAGGCTGAAATGAATTTCATCAGGCTAAAATCAAAGTATCCTTACAGCAAAGTGCCCTCAGAAGGCTCTAGGAGAGAATTCATCTCTTTGCCTTTTCCCTTTTCTAGAGGTTTCTTTGGCTCGTGACCCCTTCCTCAAGCCTCAGAGCCAGCAGCCTAGCATTTGCCATTCTCCCTCACATCATTCCTTTGCTCTGGTTTTAACCTCTCCATTCTCTCTCACCTCCCTGCCTTCTGCTTTCATCTATCAGGACCCTGGTGATTACACTGGGCTCACCTAGATAATCCAGGATCACATCCTCTTCATCTCACAATCCTTAACTTAATCACATCTGTAAAATCTCTTTTACCATGTAAGAGAGTGTCCATAGGTCCAGGGGATTGGCACAAGGATATTTTTCAGGAGAGAAGTATTATTTTGCCTACAACAAGGACCAAAAAGATTCAGCTGCAGTTTGCTAAGTATATGAAGAAAACCTGTGTCAATACTGAGATGAGGTTGGTAAGAACCTCTTGATAATCAGAGGGCTCTCTCATTATTGAGCGTGTATATATGCCAAGCCCTGTTATAGGTGTTTCTGTGTTTTTTTTTAGCATTTAATTTGCATACCCACCCAATTTATAAGTGAGGAAACAGGTTGAGAGAGAGGGTCCCTTCTCTGATGGCAGGGCTGATGTTTGAACTTATGTGTCCGACTGCAAAGCCCATCCTCTTCCCACTGTGCCATGATTTTATTCAGAGTAAATAAAGCCCAGTGAGGCATGCTCTTTCAGTAGGTTTAATGTCCTCCCTGGAATCCATTTTTGCAAATGCTACTCGAATATTTCTACTGCTGGGAGATGGCCAGAGTGGAATTTGGCAGTAGCCTTTGGAGTCTGATTACCCAGGGTGGGGGAGGACTAGGAGAGCCCCTTAAGGAAGAGGCCTCTATTTGTGATGGGTCCCTCTTGGGCATCATCTCAAAACCCCAGAATTTCCAAGCCAGTTTGGCCCAGAAACCCAATGCCCTTCCCTGCCTGGCCTAGCTGGATGCTTAGTCCAGGGTAGGAGACTTTCACATAAATAAATGAGAAGATATTATGTATAGTGTGCAAACCACTCCACAAAATCAATTCTGCACCTCTGGCAGCAAAGCTTTAGGCATTAGGACTATTGGAAGAGTTCATAAATAATGCAGGTTGTACTAAATGGCAGGAGGGAGAAACATGGTTTGGTGAAAGTGCTGTTTTGTTGGAGTTTTGAATAAGTCCATTAAAAGCTGGGTAAAGCCCCTCCCCGATGGGATGATGGGTGAGGGGAGGAGCCCTGGGAGTGACTGGGATGAAGGCACTCTAGTACTGACAGAGTGTGCTGCTTCCATAGGAACTGGGGAGCATCCCTGAACGACTTCTACTGGAAGAAGCTCTGGGAGATCCCAGGGACCAAATGGGCTGATAGGGGAAATGATAGAGAAGCAAACTTCAGCTTCATGGGAGAAAGAGCTTTCCAGCAACTAGAGCTGCCCAAAGAGAGAATGGGCCAATGCAGACAGCAGTGAGCTCCCTGTGTTCAGAATTGTTTAAGGAGAGGCCACACATAGATCTGTTAGGAAGCCTGGAGAAGGAGTTTCTACTGTAAACCCTTGCTTGTGGGTTTAAAGAAGGTGACATTAGCCTCTAAGACCATATTTGAAAGTTCTCCTCCACTTATAGAAGTCTCCTAGGTTATTACTGGGAGTTCCCAAGTGTTTCACATATGTTCAAATCAGTCCTCTGATGATTTTTTGAATTGTCTTGCTTTTTAAAAACAGTTATTTATTTTGCTGCGTGGGTCTTAGTTGTAGTATTTGGGATCTTTAGTTGGAGCCTGTGAACTCTTAGTTATGTGGGATCTAGTTCCCTGATCAGGGATGCAACCCAGAACTTCTGCACTGGGAGCATGGAGTCAGCCACTGGACAACCAGGGACATCCCCGTCCTGCTTGTTGCTATCACCTGCCTGTTAGTTCCTTGAGGAAGGCCCCTGATACCCATCACAGCTCCATTCTACCTATGCAGTTGATTGCCAGATGCTTTATGTACCAAATGCACTATAGTCCCAAAGGAGAAGAAGGCAGTAGGGTGCTAGTAAATGTTTAGTCATGGGTTCTCCAGAAGAAAAAAAAAAAGAATATTTCTGAGGGTCTTCCCTGATAGCTCGGTTGGTAAAGAATCCGCCTGTAATGCAGGAGATCCTGGTTTGATTCCTGGGTTGGGAAGATCTGCTGGAGAAGGGGTAGGCTACCCACTCCAGTATTCTCAAGCTTCCCTTGTGGCTCAGCTGGTAAAGAATCTACCTGAAATGCGGGAGACCTGGGTAAATGTTTAGTCACAGGTTCTCCAGAAGAAAAAAAAAGGAATGTTTCTGATTTATAGTATTTTCCACTTTCTGTGATATAAATACTTTCACGGATTGGAAGCTACCAACTTGTTATCAACTGGCTTGCGGAATTCCTGAGAAATTCACAGGTGCAGGTCAACACACTGTGAAACACCCTTTCTCCGCACTTCGAAAGGAAGTTTCCATTTTTTTGTCTTTGTCATTCAGAACCCCTGCTTCTTGTGGCCAGAATGCACTGTGAGAGAAGTCACTAGGTTTCTGCAAGAGGCACCCTTTCCACAGGGGATCAGATCAAAGTTCTGGGGCAGGCTGGAAGATGTGTGCCTTCCTTACTTCCTCCTCATTCCCATGTCACAATATTTTCCTGGCTCTCAGCACAATTGGAACACAAACTCACCATTTCAGGGGAGACCTTCCCACGTGTGCTAATCGTTAACCTCGTAGATCATCATCCTTCTATCTCAGTTTAAATTTAGCTGCTTCTGCAAAATAGCCAATCATCAGAATTTAATGGAGAGCCTTAAAAAATGTAGAATCCTGTGGTGCTCCTTCCTCCAGAGATTCAGATTTAGTAAATAGGTTATGGAGCCTGGAAATCTGTGATTTACTGAAGTTTCCCTGGATGATTCTCATAAGATAAGTATGTAAGTCACCAGGCATCACTGTTTTGGGAAGGAGGTTAATTAGAGCAGAACCTTTACTAGCCCTTTCAGAAGAGTAAGAGCCATCAAATATACTTCTGAATCATGATTTTTTTTTTAAGTTGAAGTATAGATGATTTACAATGCTGTGTTAGTTTCTGCTGTACAGCAGAGATTCAATTATACATGTGTATATTATTTATCATATACTTTTCATTATGGTTTATTACAGATATTAAATATAGTTCCTTGTGCTGTACAGTAGGGTTACCTGTTTTATATGCAACAGAGTGTATCTGCTAGTCCTAAACTCCTAGTTTGTCCCTTCCTCCCGCACCTCTTTCTCCTTTGGTAACCATAAGTTTGTTTTCTATGTCTGTGAATCTGTAAGTCAGTTCATTTGTATCATTTTTTTAGACTTCAAATATAAGTGATACCATGATATTTGTCCTTCTCTGTCTGACTTAACGTCACTTAGTATGATAATTCTTAGTTTCGTCCATGTTGCTTCAAATGGTATTATTTCATTCTTTTTTTGGCTGAGTAATATTTCATTATGTATATGTCCCAGGTCATTTTTATCTATTCATCTGTTGATGGACACTTAGATTGCTTCCATGTCCTGGCTATACTAAATAGTGCTGCTGTGAACAGAGGAGTGATTATACCTTTTCAAATTGTAATTTTCTCCAGATATATGCCCAAGAGCAAGATTGCTAGATCATATGGTAACTCTATTTTTGGTTTTCTGAGGAGGTTTCATGCTGTTTTTCATAGTGACTGGATCAGTATACATTCCCACCAACAGTGTAGGAGGGTTCCCTTTTCTCCACACCGTCTTTAGCACTTGTTATTTGTAGACTTTTTAATGACAGCCATTCTAACTGGTATGAGATGGTACCTCATCATAGTCTTGATTTGCATTTCTCTAATAATTAGAGCTATTGAGCATCTTTTAATGTGCCTATTGGCCGTCCATATGAACCGTGTGTTTCCAGGGACCATCCCCCAGTGCCGCTTGGCTGTGGTTTGACTCTTCCTCCGGTTCTGCTAACCCTGCACTCCTACCTCATCCTCTCTCCCCAAGTCTCCTCTGCACCTTGCAGGCCTGCTGCAAAGCTCTTATACTGGGATTCTCCAGGGAGCAGAGGAACATTCTTCCCGGCCTGGCCAAAGAGAGAATGATCTTAGAAATGGGCAAAGAAAATAGAGCAAAAGAACTAAGCTGGCTGTAGTGGGAAGAGACCGGGGCAAAGGGGAGTCTGAAACATTTCAGAGTCCGAACCCAAAGTGACAACCCCAGGCTACAGAGCCTGCTATGAGCAAGGAGCATTACAGTAGCAAGGCTGTTTACAGACAGAAGGCGCTTAGGGCCTCAGGTGGGGATAACTCATGAGTAGAACCTGGGTAAAACTCTTTAATCATCTGTCTCTTCATCAAAACCTCAGCCCTTCTGCCTCTGATCTGGACCTTCTCTGAACTCCAGCATGTTCTGTGCTCTACACACCAGAGTTGATGACCTAGGATTGCCTCTTAGGTTCACAGGGATGCCTCCTTAAAGACAGTGATTGGTTTACATGACCTCACAGGTCCCTTCCATCCTCCTAATTGCCAAGAAACTTGAGGATAGAGAAGAGGTTTTCTTTATATCATCCTTATTTCTCCTAACAAAGTGTCTCCTAAACAGGGGTTGCTGGAGAAATACTGTGTCAGCTGGCCTCCTGCCTCTCCAGAGCACAAAGATGCAACCACAGAGCACATGTCTGCCAGACTTGGGGCTCATCTGTTGCCTATACCACCTATACCTGCAGATAACAGCTTTGGTGAACTTTGGATGACTTCAAGATCCCATTACAGGTTAAACTTTAGCCAGCTAGTGAGGTGGAAAGGAGATGCACATTGCATTCAAAGGACCCTGGAACTTAACACCAGGTTCTGTGCGCATAGTGATAAGAGGGCTTTGTAGGTGTGAGAGACAATTTGCAGAGGTGGCCTCCAGTGGAAAACAGGAGGGTTATGAGCAGTAGGAGGGAGTCAGGGTAGACAGCATCAGGAAATACCCAAGAGTGAGACCAAAGAACCTGGAGCACTCAGGAGCTTACACTAACTTGCTGTGGCCTGGGCTATAACACATTCTCTGGCTCTCAAGATCTCCATGGATAGAATTTAGATTTTATGTAGTTGAATCTATCGTTGTTTCTTTTATTTCCTAAAGATTTGAATCAGATTCAAAAATGTCATCTCACTCTCAGGAAATCCACCCACGGTTTTGTATTAGTTCTCTCTAGTTACATTTGCTTTATTTTTACATTGAGATGTCTAAAGTTAAAAATGATGTAGAAGTTTGGATGCTTTTTACTTTTTCTTTGCAAGTGCCTATCCAGGTGTCTCAACACCATGTATTAAAAATTCCAGTCCTGTGAAGTACAGCTTTAATCATAGGACAAATATACTCTGCATGTGTTTATTTCTAGACTTTCTATTCTATTCTTATGTCTGTTCTTGTGCTGGCATTAACTGTGCTCATCACAAAGCCCCATTAGACATTTTCATATAAATAGGGCTATCCATCTCCTATTTTTTTCTCCTTGTTTTTAGAGCTTTCATTGTGTTTTAGTTGTTTGGGCTGCTATAAGAAAAATACCATAGACTGGGTGACTTACAAACAACAAAAATTTGTTTTTCACAGTTCTGTAGGCTGGAAAGTCTAAAATTAAGGCATCAGCAGATTCTGTGTCTGGTAAGAGTCCACTACCTGGTTCATAGGTGGGTGTCTTTTCTCTGTGTCCTCACAGAAGGAGGGAGGGAACTCACTGAATTTCCTTTTACAAGGGCACTAATATCACTCATGAGGGTTCCACCCTTATGACCTTATCATATCCCAAATGCCCTGCTTCTTAATACCCTCACACTAGGGGTTGGATTTTAACATATGAATTTAGGGGTGGGACATAAACATCCAATCTATAGCACATGGCTATTGTTATCTGTCTCTAAGAACTTTAGAATAAATTTACCTAGCTCTAGTAAATAAGTGGGCTTACCTGGTGGTTCAGATGGTAAAGAATTTGCATGCAATGTGGGAAGACCTGATTTTGATCCTTGGGTTGGGAAGACCCCTTGGAGAAGGAAATGGCTACCCACTCCAGGATTCTTGGGGCATCCTTGGTGGCTCAGATGGTAAAGAATCTGCCTGCAATACAGAAGACCTGGGTTTGATCCCTGGGTTGGGAAGATCCCTTGGAGAAGGGAATGGCTACCCACTCCAGGATTCTTGGGGCATCCTTGGTGGCTCAGATGGTAAAGAATCTGCCTGCAATACAGAAGACCTGGGTTTGACCCCTGGGTTGGGAAGATCCCTTGGAGAAGGGAATGGCTACCCACTCTAGTATTCTTGCCTGGAGAAATCCCTGGACAGAGGAGCCTGGCAGGCTACAGTCCATGGGGTCGCAAAGAGTCAGACATGAACAAATGAAGGGTGCAGATGATGTACTGAAGTGAGTTAAAATTCCTGCTCTGGTACTAAATGTGGAAACTTGGTGAATTATTCCAGCTTTCTGGTCTGTTTTCCCATTTGTAAAACAAATAGAAAGGTGTACTGCAGAGTGCTATAAATTGTTGTGAGGACAATTGTTGCCTTAGCCAGTTGGTGTGGGGGGAGGGTGGGAAAGATAGTTGTGTGCTTGGGGATTATTTAGTCATCTCTTCCTGTCTGCAGGTTCTAACCAGGGAGAAAAGAAATAAGCAGCCAGAAGGCAATAATTGTTAGCTATATGGTATCAAGTATACAATAATCCTGAATTTCAGGGTTTCTTGGTGAAACTGGAATGGAGACTAATCCAGGGCTTCCTGCTGCTTCTCAAGCCCAAGGCTTTGTCCCTGTTTGTGAGGAGCGCTGGCTTCAGGGAGGGTGGGAGCTGCTCAAACATCCACTGTTGGTAGAGAAGGAAGGCCCTTGAGGGAATGGTGGTCTCCACGCTGTCCCTTGAAGTTCTGGCCCAGATGTTCTGTCGGGCCAGTGAATGGAGTCTTGGCCCTTCATGCACTTCCTCTAGGCCAGGGAGAGAGAGACAGAGCTATCCTGCTGGCCATTGCTCTGTAAGGGAGGAGCCACAGGGGTGGCTCTGGGACTTTTGCTCCAGGATGTCCCCAGCGTAGAGAGGGCTATGAAAACTGCTGAAACAAAAATGGTTCTGCCTGTGGTGATGAAAAGAACAAATAGACTATTATGAAGAGCTTGGGCTTAAAGTATTTGCAAGTCTGGTTGTTGGGTGGCTCCAGGAAAGCTGTTGGATGAATACCCTTCCCAACACCTTTCTCTGTGTCCATCTACCTTGAATGATATGAGTATCAGCTCCTGTTGAAGTTTGTGAAAGCTGAGGGCAGAACAGCTGGAGCTTTATAGTGCCAGATGCCCAAGAATACATAATGAGTTAGTGACTTTGGTAGAAGAAAACAGGATGTCTGTTTCTGGAAAGGTTACCCTAGGAGATGGGGGAATTTTTCTTCCCCACACTCCTGGTCTCCCTGTTGGTCTTTTTTTTTTTTTTTTTTGGCTCTGCTCTGTGTTATACAGGATCCTCGTTTCCCTACCAGGGACTGAACCCGTGCCCTGTGGAAGCACAGAGTCTTAACCACTGGACCATCCATGATGTGTGTAAGTACAGAACTTCCAGGGTGAATTCTTTTCGACCATAAGCTGAGATGGTTGCTTCTAGTTATTGAACGAGCCCGTTGGTTCTCCTTGAAGATGACTATACAAATGGATAGGAGCTCAAAGACGTTTATGTGGTGGGACTTCAAAGGAGCAAGAGGGCTGCTTCTTGATGTTTTATGGTCCTTTGGGGCAGGTTTTTGAATTGAGGAGTGAGTTGAGCAGATAACTGGGGAAAGAGTATCTGATGGCTGAGGGAATAGCATGTTCAAAGACCACAGGACAAGAACACAGCCAAGTAAAGTCTCTTCAAGAAGACCTATTTGAAAACTAATAAGAACCTTCTAGGAGAAGGCAATGGCACCCCACTCCAGTACTCTTGCCTGCAAAATCCCATGGATGGAGGAGCCTGGTAGGCTGCAGTCCATGAGGTCACTGAGGGTTGGACATGACTGAGCGACTTCACTTTCACTTTTCACTTTCTTGCATTGGAGAAGGAAATGGCAACCCACTCCAGCGTTCTTGCCTGGAGAATCCCAGGGACGGCGGAGCCTGGTGGGCTGCTGTCTATGGGGTCGCACAGAGTTGGACACGACTGAAGTGACTTAGCAGCTTAGCAGCAAGAACCTTCTATCACAGGCAACTCTGCTCAATACTCTGTAATGACCCATATGGGAAAAGAATGTAAAGAGTAGATACATGTATATGTAAAACTAACAAAACATTGTAAATAAACTGTACTCCAATAAAAATTAATTTAAAAGAGAAGAAGGCATGTTGTGCTGTAACACAATAGGCAAGGGGAGGAGAGGCAGGAAGGGAGTCGGGACACATCAAATGGACAGTGCTTCTCAACCCCCATGTGCATTAGAATTTCCAGGATGCCTTTATTTATTTATTTTTTGTGTGTGTAATAAAGTTTTATTAAAGTATAAAGGAGATAGAGAAAGCTTCTGACATAGGCATCAGAAGGGGGTCAGAAAGAGTACCCGCTTGCTAGTGTTAACAATGAAGTTATATACTCTCCAATGAATCCAAAGAGTGTCTGGAGGTTGTAAAGACCTCACCACACCTACTCCCATAATTTACATTTTAAGATAACAGAATTAGCCAGAAGGTTTAACCCAAAGACTGTCCTTAGGCAGGATACATTATTGTTATATAATCCTAAGGAATGTGGAGAAAGAAAAAAAAGTTTGTCCTTTCTTCCTCCTTGAGAATTCCAGACCCCTCTCTCCTTGGGGACCCCTAGATTTCCTATCAACCTACCTAGGAAATGACTCTCTCATTCCCCCCCTTTTCTTTTAGGAGAATTATGTTGCCTAGGGAAAAGGGGCGTCGTTCTCGTTCCATAACTGCTTCCGAGCTGACAAGGGGCGTTGTCCCTAAATTAGTGAGGCAACATATTCTCCTAATCCTCATATTGAGGATATCTGATCCAGGGTGCCTTTAAAGCAGACATTCTGGCACCATTGTTTTGGTAGTTTGAATTGACTTTTATTTACTTACTGTTTAGATTTTTTGTTGTGGACTGTTTTTGAAGTCTTTATTGAATTTGTTAAAATATTGCTTCTGTTTCTTAGGTTTTGGTTCTTTGGCTGCAAGGCATGTGGGACCCTAGCTTCCTGACCAGAGATGGAACCTGTAGTGCCTGCATTGGAAGGTGAGGTCTTAACCGATGGACTACCAGGGAAGTCCCTGAATTGACTTTTAGACTCTTTGGTTCTTCCACCGATAAGAATATCATTGTTGCTGTTATTGTTTATGAAGGAATATTTGTTTTTTGAACTTTTACTGAACCAAAGATGATAGCTCTAGAAGTTCAGCCCTCTCTGAAGAGGTTGTGTGAGGTTAATGAGAGGATACACCCTTCAAAGAGGTTGTTTCTTTCCTGGGAAATCCAATAGGAAAATAGCGGGGCCTCCTTTTGGTCAATAATTTTAGGACAGTTGAAGCTGCTAAAATACAGTAGCTGCTCCTCTGGGGGAGGTAACCATCTTCTTTTCTTTTCCTTAAATTTTATTGAAGTATAGTTGATTTACAATTTGTATTCATTTCTTTTGTACAGCAAAGTGACTCAGACATACACACACACACACACACACACACCTTGTTGTTTAGCCACAAGGTCATGTCTAACTCTTTTGTGACCCCATGGGCTATAGCCTGCCAGGCTCCTCTGTCCTTGGGATTTCCCAGGCAAGAATACAGAAGTGGGTTGTCATTTATATATAAATGTGTGTGTGTATATATATATACATATTCTTTTTCATATTCTTTTCCATTATGGTTTGTCACAGAATATTGAATACAGTCCCCTGTACTATATTGTAGGACCTTGTTATTTATACAACTTATATATCTAGTTTGCAACTGCTAATCCCAGGCTCCCAGTCCTTCCCTCCCCTACCAACCCTCCTCTTTGGCAACCTCAAATCTGTTCTCTATATTTGTGGTCTGTTTTTGTTTCATAGATGTGTTGATTTGTGTTATATTTTAGATTCACATACAAGTGTTAGCATATGGTATTTGTCTTTCTGATTTACTTTGCTTAGTATGATCATCTCTAGTTGCATCCATGTTGCTGCAAATGGCATTATTTCATTCTTTACTATGGCTGAGTAATATTCCATTATATATATGTATAATGGAATTTTGCGCCGATATATATAATGGAATATGTCACATTTTCTTTATTCATCTGTCGGCAGACATTTAGGTTGTTTCCTTGTCTTGGCTGTTGTGAAAAGTGCTGCTATGAACATAGGGGTACAAGTATCTTTTTAAATTATAGTTTTGTCTGAATATATGCCCAAAACTGGGATTACTGAATCATATGGCAATTCTATGTTGGGGGAGGTAACCATTTTAATGACCAAAAGTTTGGGTGAGGCAAGTGGAATTCGTGTGGGTTATGTGAATGTGAGTTAGTGTAGGAACTGGGCAAGGAAGTTCAGAGAATGATCCAGACAGTAGTTTTTCAAGCAAAAGAAGATGTGAAATAATAAAGCAAGCAGTGGCAGAGCTTTTCTTCCTTGCTCTCAGCCCTGACTCTACTGAAGGCTGTCCTTTTCTCCCACTGGATATGGAGTATCCTTCATGTCTCTCAATCTCCTTTTTCTCTCTCCTCCAATCAAAGGCCAACTCTGGAAAACCAGTGAACTCTCAGTTATCATGGCAGAAAACAGAACAGTACTTCACATTCCTCATGTTCTTCTTACAAGTTTCCTTGACACGTCTCCCATTGAGTGGTAACATCTGTGTCCTCTCCTCTTGAACTTGCATGGATCTTTTTGGCTGCCTCAAACAATAGAATATAGTAGAAGTGATACCATGTGAGTCCTGACACTAGATAAAAAATATACCATGTAGGGGGACTTCCCTGGTGGTCCAGTGGTTAAGACTCCCAGTATAAGGGATGTGGGTTCCATGCCTGGTCAGAGAACTAACATCCTGCATGCCATGAGAAATGGACAAAAAATAAGAAACCCCCCCCAAACCAAAAAACCAATATATATATATATATATGTCATGTCCTTCTGCTTTTTTCTTTGGGGACACTCAGTCTTAAAATCCAGCTGCTATTCTATAAGAAAGCTTAAATAGGTCTGTGCAGAGAGACCAGATGGAGAGACTCTATAGAGGTGTAGTCAACAGCTGGCTGAGGTCTCCTCTAAGAACAAGGATTGACCACAAAATACGTGAGAGTAGACATTTTTAGGTAATTTCAACCCCAAGCCATTTAGTAGCCCCTAACCTCCAATTCTTGAACACTCCAGTGTCCTTGCCTGGAGAATCCCATGGACGGAGAAGCCTGGTAGGCTGCAGTCTATGGGGTCGCACAAAGTTGGACATGACTGAAGCGATTTAGTAGTAGTAGCAGTAACCTCCAATTCTTGGTTACAGCCCCCAAATTGGGAAATAGAGATAAGCATGCTCTCTGGTAGCCTCTCTGAATTTCTGATTCATTTATTTTGGCTCTCTACTCCAATAATACCTCCCTGGAGAGGACTTCCCTCACTACCTTTGTCTGAAATGGTATTTTTAAAATTATTTTTCTATCCTCTTTCTTTTTCCTTCATAGCAGTTATCTGATAAAAATATATATGGTTGCTTTTCTATGCTTCCCATATTGGAATGTAAACTCCATAATGATAGGGACACTGGTTCTTGGAAAAGATAGTGCACATATTGCATATCTGTGCAATAATTATTTGTGAAATGAATAAAACTTGACAATTATTACCACCAGTTCATTCTTCCAGAATCATGTCAGACATGATATGTTAAACTATCCCAGCTCTCTTTGCCCTAGAGCCTATATTATGCCGTGGAGTAACTCACAACATAATCATGCCTTACTAGGTAAAATTTTGGCATGTTTATTCTTACTGTTGTTATTATTTGGGTGTGTGGAGAAGGAAATGGCAACCCACTCCAGTGTTCTTGCCTGGAGAATCCCAGGGACGGGGGAGCCTGGTGGGCTGCCGTCTATGGGATCGCACAGAGTCAGACACGACTGAAGCGGCTTAGCAGCAGCAGCAGCAACCAGATATTAGGTGCTCCCCTGGGTTGTAGACTAACAGTCTCATACTATTTTTGGCACATGGTAGAAGTACAAAAAGTCCTTGATTTGTGATAAGCTTTAGATTGACTCTTTGGCAAGGTAGCTGTTGTTCAGTTGCTCAGTCATGTCCCACTCTTTGTGATACCATGGACTGCAGCATGCAGGCATCCCTGTCTTTTACCATCTCTGGAGCTTGCTCAAACCCATGTCCTTTGAGTCAGTCATGCCATCCAACCATCTCATGCTCTGTCATCCCCTTCTTCTCCTGCCTTCAATCTTTCCAAGCATCATGGTCTTTTCCAGTGAGTCAACTCTTCGCATCAGGTGGCCAAAGTATTGGAGATTCAGCCTCAGTATCAGTCCTTCCAATGAATATTCAGGACTGATTTCCTTCAGGATTGACTTATTTGATCTCCTTTCAGGTCCAGGGACTCTCAAGAACCTTCTCCAGCACCACAGTTCAAAAGCATCAATTCTTCAGTGCTCAGCCTTCTTTATGGTCCAACTCTCACATCTATACACGACTGCTGGAAAAAGCATACTTTTGACTATATGGATCTTTGTTGGCAAAGTAATGCCTCTGCTTTTTAATATGCTGTCTAGGCAGGTCATAGCTTTTCTTCCAAGGAGCAAGCGTCTTTTAATTTCATGGCTGCAGTCACCATCTGCAGTGATTTTGGAGCCCAAGAAAATAGTTTCTCACTGTTTCCCCATCCATTTGCCATGAAGTGATGAGACTGGATGCCATGATCTTAGTTTTCTGAATGTTGAGATGTAAGCCAACGTTTTCACTCTCTTCTTTCACTTTCATCAAGAGGCTCTTTAGTTCTGCTTCACTTTCTTCCATAATGGTGATATCATCTGCATATCTGAGGTTTTTGATATTTCTCCTGGCAGTCTTGATTCCAGCTTGTGCTTCATCCAGCCCAGCATTTCACATGAGTGAGCCTAGCAGGCTACTGTCCATAGGGTTGCAAAGAGTTGGATAAGACTGAGTGACTAAGCACAGCACAGCACTCTGCATATAAGTTAAATAATCAGGGTGACAATATACAGCTTTGATGTAATCCTTTCCCAATTTTGACCCAGTCTGTTGTTCGATGTCCAATTCTAACTGTTGCTTCTTGACCCGCATATAGTTTTGTCAGGAGGCAGCTAAGGTGGTCTGGTAGTCCCATCTCTTTGAGAATTTTCCACAGTTTGTTGTGATCCACACAGTCAAAGGCTTTAGCATAGTCAATGAAGCAGAAGTCGATGTTTTTCTGGAACTCTCTTGCTTTTTCTATGATCCGACAGATGTTGGAAATTTGATCTCCTGTTCCTCTGCCTTTTCTAAATCCAGCTTGTACATATGGAAGTTCTTGGCATACACGCTATTGAAGCTTAACTTGGAGAACTTTGTGCATGACCTTGCTAGCATGTAAAATGAGTGCAACTGTGTGGTAGTTTGAACATTCTTTGCCATTTTCCTTCTTTGGGATTATAATGAAAGCTGACCTTTTCCAGTCCTGTGGCCACTGTTGAGTTTTCTAAATTTGCTGGCATATTGAGTGCAGCATGTTCACAGCATCATCTTATTGGATTTGAAACAGCTCAGCTGGAATTCCATCACTTCCACTAGCTTTGTTCATAGTGATGCTTCCTTAGGCCTACTTGACTTTGCACTCTATGATGTCTGTCTCTAGGTGAGTGATCACACTATCATGGTTATCTGGGTCATTGAAATTTTTTTTTTGTATAGTTTTGTATATTCTTGCCACCTCTTCTTAATATCTTCTGCTTCTGTTAGGACCATACCATTTCTGTCCTTTATCGTGCCCAATTTTCTTGAAGAGATCTTTAGTCTTTCCCATTCTATTGTTTCCCTCAATTTCTTTGCATTGTTCACTTAGGAATGCTTTATTATCTCTCTTTGCTATTCTTTGGAACTCTGCATTCAGATAAGCATATCTCTCCTTTTCTCCTTTGCCTCTGAGTTCTCTTCTTTTCTCTGCTATTTGTAAGGCCTCCTCAGACAATCATTTTGCCTTTTTGCATTTCTCTTTCTTGGGGGTGGTCTTGATTACCGCCTCCTGTACAATGTTACTAACCTCCATCCATAGTTCTTCAGGCACTCTGTCTATCAGATATAATCCTTTGAATCTGTCTGTCACTTCCACTGTATAATCATTAGGGATTTGATTTAGGTCATACCTGAATGGTCTAGCAGTTTTCCCTACTTTCTTCAATTTAAGTCTGAATTTTGCAGTAAGGAGTTCATGATCTGAGCCACAGTCTGCTCCCAATCTTATTTTCACTGACTATACAGCTTCTCCATCTTTGACTGTGAAGAATATAATCAATCTCAATTAGGTATTGACAATCCGGTGATATCATGTGTAGAGTCATCTCTTGTGTTGTTGGAAGAGGGTGTTTGCTATGACCAGTGTGTTCTCTTGGCAAAACATGTTAGCCTTTGCCCTGCTTCATTTTGTACTCCAAGGCTAAAATTGCCTGTTACTCCATGGATCTCTTGACTTCCTACTTTTGCATTCCAGTTCCCTATGATGAAAAGGACATCTTTTTGGGGTGTTAGTTCCAGAAGTTTTTGTAGGTCTTCCTAAAACTGTTCAACTTCAGCTTCTTTGGCATTAGTGGCTGGGGCATAGACTTGGATTACTGTGATGTTGAATGGTTTGCCTTGGAAGCAAACTGAGATCATTCTGTCATTTTTTAGATTACACCCAAGTACTGCATTCCGTACTCTTTTGTTGCACAAGAGTCAACTCTTTTGTTGACTATGAGGGCTACTCCATTTCTTCTAAGGGATTCTTGCTCACAGTAGTAGGTATAATGGTCATCTGAATTAAATCGACCCATTTACATCCATTTTAGCTCACTGATTCCTAAAATATCAATGTTCACTTTTGCTATCTCCTGTTTAACCACTTCCAATTTACCTTCATTCATGGACCTAGCATTCCAGATTCCTGTGCAATATTGTTCTTTACAGCATTTGTCTTTACTTTCACCACCAGACACATCCATAACTGGGTATTGTTTCTGCTTTGGTTCAGCCGTTTCATTTCATCTGGAGCTATGTCTCTGCTCTTCTCCAGTAGCATATTGGGCACCTACTGACCTGAGAGTTCATCCTTCAGTGTCCTATCTTTTTGCCTTTTCATACTGTTCATGGGGTTCTCAAGGCAAGAACGCTGAAGTGCTTTGCCATTTCCGTCTCCAGTGGTCCATGTTTTGTCAGAACTCTACACTATGACCAATCCATCTTGGGTGGCCCTACACAGCATGGCTCCTAATTTCATTGAGTCAAACAAGGTAGTCAAGATGGTGGAGTAGAAGGACGTGTGCTCATCTTCTCTTGCCAGTGTCTGGGAGTCTCCGGCGGAGGTGTGGGTCCGCAGTGGCCTGCTACAGGGTTGGGGTCACTGAGTGTAACA
>NW_011494952.1:5364943-5447061 GCF_000754665.1 Bison bison bison | reverse complement strand
GAAGTCAAGTGGGCCTTAGGAAGCATCATTACAAACAAAGCTAGTGGAGGTGATGGAATTCCAGTGGAGCTATTTCAAATCCTAAAAGATGATGCTGTGAACATTATGCACTCAATATGACAGCAAATTTGGAAAACTCAGCAGTGGCCACAGGACTGGAAAAGGTCAGTTTTCATTCCAATCCCAAAGAAAGCCAATGCCAAAGAATATTCAAACTACTGCACAATTGCACTCATCTCACATGCTAGCAGAATAATGCTCAAAATTCTCCAAGCCAGGTTTCAACAGTACATGAACCGTGAACTTCCATATGTTCAAGCTGGATTTAGAAAAGGCAGAGGAACCAGAGATCAAATTGCCAACATCCACTGTATCATCAAAAAAGTATGAGAGTTTCAGAAAAACATCTGTTTTATTGAGTATGCCAAAGCCTTTGACTGTGTGGATCACAAAAAACTATGGAAAATACTTCAAGACACGGGAATACCAGACCACCATTTTTCTAGCTGCTCCTGAGAAATCTGCATTCAGGTCAAGAAGCAACAGTTTGAACTGGACATGGGACAACAGACTGGTTCCAAATTGGGAAAGGAGTATGTCAAGGTTGTATATTGTCACCCTGCTTATTTAACTCATATACAGAGTACATCATGCAGAATGTCAGGCTGGATGAAGTACAAGTTGAAATCAAGATTGCTGGGAGAAATATCAATAACCTCAGATATGCAGATGACACCATTCTTATGGCAGAAAGCAAAGAAGAACTAAAGAGCATCTTGATGAAAGTGAAAGAGGAGAGTGAAGAAGTTGGCTTAAAACTCATCATTCAGACTGATGGCATCTGGTCCCATCACTTCATGGCAAATAGATGGGGAAATAATGAAAACAGTGAGAGACTTTATTTTGCGGGGCTCCAAAATCACTGCAGATGGTGACTGCAGCCATTAAATTAAAAGATGCTTGCTCTTGGAAGAAAAGTTATGACCAACCTAGACAGCATATTAAAAAGCAGAGACATTACTTTGCCAACAAAGGTCCGTCTAGTCAAAACTATGGTTTTTCTAGCAGTCATGTATGGATGTGAGAGTTGGATTATAAAGAAAGCAGAGTTCTGAAGAATTGATGCTTTTGAACTGTTGTGTTGGAGAAGACTCTTGAGAGTCCCTTGGACTGCAAGGAGATCCAACCAGTCCATCCTAAAGGAAATCAGTCCTGAATAATTCATTGGAAGGACTGATGTTGAAGTTGAAACTCCAGTACTTTGACCACTTGATGCGAAGAGCTGACTCATTTAAAAGACCCTGATGCTGGGAAAGATTGAAGGTGGGAAGAGAAGGGGATGACAGAGGATGAGACGATTGGATGGCATCACCGACTCAATGCAAATGAATTTGAGTAAACTCTGGGAGCTGGTGATGGACAGAGAGGCCTGGCATGCTGCAGTCCATGGGGTACAAGGAATCGGGCATGACTGAGAGATTGAACTGAACTGAACTGAGCTGATCTGTGCAGGAATAGGAAAGCCAACTCTGAGGTGTTTTTTATACTGCAGGGTGTACCAGGCTGAGAGTGGGATGTCTGAATCCGGGCCTCTGCTTGACTTCTTAGATTCCTGCTTCCTACTCTCTCCGGTGTTAGTCTAACCTAAGGGCACTTCCTAAATAAATCACTCACCTGTAAATCTCCATCTCAGTGTCGGCTTCTGGGGAACCCATTACCTTCCCCATAAGCGAATGTTGTGAGAATTGAATGAGGCAAATGCATGTAAAGCACTTATTGTTTGGTCACAATATTTACTAAAACATGTTAAATAGTATTATTATGGTTCTCACATCAGTGTTTTGGGCTCTAATAGATTGGTGCCAAGCTTAGGACATCAATTCATTGGTTTGAGCACAGTGAGGAAATACCGGAATTAGACTGAAGGAGTGTGTGAGAGTGTGTCTTAGCCTCCCAAGGCCCCACCACCCGGGCTTCCTGTGCAAACGTAGGCTAAATGGGAGCAAGGGTAATCAGCATACAGAATTTGCTGAGGAGAGAGTCCACCTTATTGTTATTTTGTAAAAGATTAGTAAGGCTAAGGGCTGGAAATTTCAAATGCTTGACCGTTTACTATGACTATCTACTTTAAAAGAATTCTTTCCAAGATATAAATTGAATGATACCTTAGTAGTGGTGGTCATGCAATCCCAGCATCCCAATGTGGGTGAGACTGGTGGAGAAATCATAGTGGTCTGAATACTCTTCAACTTATGAATTAGGCAGTGTTGCTCAGTGATTCACCACCCAGAGTGAAAAACTAAGTTTTATATTCATGTTCATATGATTCTATAGAATTCAAGAGTCACAAAGAATCTGAACGTCTCAGAGACTCTTTGAACAATCTGTAGAATTTGTACTGGTAAGTTACTTTTTCTTTAGACTCCATATGTGGAATAAAATTAGAAGGCAACCGTCTATGCAAATCCACAAGCTCTCTAGGAATTTATTTACTTACTTTTTTTTTTGAGTAGAGAAAAGTTTATTGCCGGGCCAAGCAAGTAGAATGAGTGGGTTGTGCTCGAAACCCCCAAACTCTCCAGAAATACAGAGGTTTTGGAGGAAAGCCTTTTTTAATCTCTAGGTATATTTTTTTAAATTCCAGGGGCTTTTGAGAAGTTGTCTTGTCCTTTTGCCTTTCAAGAGGGTCCGATGACACAAAAGGCCAGATGGGATTGACTAACTCGTTCTGACATCTGACACCTTTCACCATCAGGAAAACCTCAGGTGGCTTCTCCGGTGGTTGGGGAGGTAAGCTCAGTTTTTCTTTCAAAAGACAGCCAGTCTCTGGGCTGCAACAGAGGCTTTCTGATTCTTTATGATTCTTGAATTCTGCAGAATCATATCAACTTAGTGCTGGAGCGGGGAAGGACTTTTATCTTTGACTCCAATGTTCCTACACATGTCCCTCACCTCAGAAGACCTTGATTCTGTATGTCTGGAGCCAAATTGGGAATCTGGTTTTGGATATTGACCTCAGGGCACATGCAAAGAGGTCCACTGTAGTGCCTGGGAATGGAATTTGTTGTGGTCGTGTTGCCAGTGGAACGGGAGAGTGAAATGTGATGGATGCTGTAGGACACTGAGTAGCCACGGGAAGCAGAGGGCTGATGCACACGTTACCACATGGCGAGGTTTCCAAAACACTGTGGAGTCTGTGAAGCAGAAAAAAATGGAATTTATTAGGTAACACCATTTGTGTTAACAATCACACCCATGAAACAACACTCTGTATAAGGACATCTGCACTTTCAAAGACATGTATCAAACATATTATGGGACTGGATATTATGGAAGAAGTGAAAGAAATTATGGAAAATAAAGAAGAGACTGCTGAAGATGATAATGCCAAGCACTGAAGAACACTGAGGAGTCTGGTTAAGTAGACTCCTTCTTAACTCCTTCTTAACCTTTCCAAGCTTCAGGAAAAATTTAAAAAATGATTGAGAGCAATAAATAGGAAAAAGCTTGATGTGAATCAGAGGCTCAGTCAAGTTTCACCTTAGGGTGAAAAGTGAAAGTTAGTTGCACTGCGGCTGCTAAGTCACCTCAGTCGTGTCCGACTCTGTGTGACCCCATAGATGGCAGCCCACCAGGCTGCCCCGTCCCTGGGATTCTCCAGGCAAGTTGCACAGTTGTGTCTAATTCTTTGCCATCCCATGGACTGTAGCCTGCCTGGCTCCTCTGTCCATAGAATTCTCCAGGCAAGTGTACTGGAGTGGGTTGCTATTTCCTTCTCCAAGGGATCTTTCTGACCTAGGGATTGAACCCAGGTCTCTTGCATTGCAGGCAGATTCTTTACCAACTGAGCCATTAGGGAAGCCACCTTAGGGTGGTCTAGCCCTTATTCCATGGAGAGAAGGGTAGAATGGTGGGGACAATGTCTTTTTGGAAAGAGCTATACTCTTCCCTATCCTCCACCACCTGCTTTTTCTCTTGCCATGACTCTTATTTTCTAATTCTTTCATCACCGTCATGGAGCACTAAGCAGCAAAGTTGGCCAACGGTTTAAGAGAAATGCAGGAAAAGACATCTTTGTTCCATTTTGTAACTTGCAGAGTTGTCCTTTCTCTTGGGTTTCTTGCCTGGGTGTTTGATATGCTGAATACTAAGTGATAACTACGTGCCAGGCACTGTGCCAAGCACTTTACCTAGATCATCTCATGTAATCTGCACCAAAAACTCAATGAAATCCATTTCCGCTTTTTTTAGACAACTGCAGCTTAGAGAGGTTGTGTGTTTCTTCACACAACAGTTGATCTTAACATTCCATAGGTATTATCCCTCCAACTGGGACTATTATGAATCATTGAATCAAAAGGATGTTTATTTTTATCAGATTGGGAGGGAACAAAAAAATGCCCAAACTTTGGTTGGCATCCATGCAGAGGGATATGAATCAAGTTCCTTCTCATTGATTGCCTGTAAGTAACATCTAAGCATTCTTGTCTTTGGGTCTGAGAATGTATTCAGACTCAAAGAATTTACCTCCGCTTTCCATGGGGCCACATTTGGGAATCACCCATTTCATCTACATTCTACTGGAAATACATGTCACTAAGATGTTCCGTTCCTGGAACAACAGGAGTGAGCTGCTGGCAAGTCACTTCTTGTCTCCTAATGTTGTTTCTAACACTTTCATGTCTGTGCATGCGCAACTTATGATTGACTTGTTTCTACCCAAGAGTTATCTGCTCCCAAATTATTTCCATATTTTGTAGACTGTAGTCTGTAGAAGTCTAACTGATGAGGCACCTGCACATGAACCCAGTGAAAAATCTTGCATCTAAACGGCTTAAGTAAAAATATCCAACTCAAAGGCACCAGCAGCACAGGGTGAGATTTACAAACACAGCTAAAAGGAGAAACACGGCTTCTCCTTTGACAGGTCAGCAGGGTTGACACACCAATGCATTTCCATGATGCATACATCATCTACCTCCCAACTGGAAATTCAGTACAGCAAAATGTGTATCTGAAAATAAATTAAATCATGAGATATTGAATAATTTCATAAATTAGCACTTTGGAAGAAAGAGGTACATTTGAAGCTCATAATGCTTAATTCAGCTTCCTGGGATCTGATCAGTTCTTCTCTTTATTTTTTAAACTTATCTTTAGCCTTTTTTCCCTCTATGTTGCTTCTTGATTCAGTTCAGTTCAGTCGCTCAGTCATGTCCGACTCTTTGCAACCCCATGAATCGCAGCACACCAGGCCTCCCTGTCCATCACCAACTCCCGGAGTTCACCCAGACTCACGTCCATCGAGTCAGTGATGCCATCCAGCCATCTCATCCTCTGTCGTCCCCTTCTCTTCCTGCCTCCAATCCCTCCCAGCATCAGCCGTCTTTTCCAATGAGTCAACTCTTCGCATGAGGTGGCCAAAGTACTGGAGTTTCAGCTTTAGCATCATTCCTTCCAAAGAAATCCCAGGGCTGATCTCCTTCAGAATGGTCTGCTTCTTGATTACTTATATACAAACAACACAGATACACTCTCCCTGGCTAACTTTTAACTCTACATCTTTTATGTAATAGTTACATTCCTCTAGAAAAGAGGAATTATTGCTACTTGCCCCCTAGCATCCAATTAAAGACACAGCATATGTATTTCTCTAAGAAAAAGCCTGATAAATCAGCTTGCAGAAAAGGATTCATTTCAGAAATACTGCACTTTTCCAAATTACTTTCAGAAATACTGCACTTTTCCAAATACTGTACATTTCCAAATTCAGAATTCACTTTGTTCTTTTCCCTCTGACTAGTAGAATTTATTCTGCTTAGCCAATGTCACAATGATGAAAAACTGAACTTTGATAACTGATATACCATACAATGGAAGCAAATGGGAAAAAAATCTTAGGAGCATAGAATTCTTGCTTGTGAATGTCTACAATACTTGAGTTACTGCTAAACCAGTAAAATTTGTGGTTCCTGGAATGTTGATACAGGTTTGCTGAAATCCTTAATGGTTTGCCAGAAACTTAGACCAAGAGTTTCTAGAGGAAAGACCTCACTGGCAGGTATTAGATAAAAGGTGCCTGGTCCGGACCACCCACCTTTAAAAGGTGTGCAAATGTATCGGAAACTGTCTTCTTCATGCAGTTATGTTTTATAGTTGTTAACTCCTTTCCATAGAGTCATGGGGCATTTGCTACTCAGAAAATCCGCCTTGAGACCTCATTGGAGACCCTTCTTCCTTCTGAGCTTGGGCAAATATACTACCTAGAAGTTCAGAGATTAATTATAAATTTTTCTAAAGGCTTTCTCAGACCTGCTTCTGAAGAAGACTGTTCTTCATGAGCCCACCAATGCAAACTTTGACTTAATTGCTGGTAGAATCGCCCCAAATCAGATTAAAACAAGTCCATTAGGCTGGAGACATTATTTTTGTTTCTTTCCAAAACTGTACCATGTCTAATGACATAGCCATATTAGCCCAAATCAAAGAGCCAGACCCCTCATATACATCATGGTATTACAATCTGCTGGCAATACTAAAGACAAAGATGACAGCCATTCAAGCTGCTTTGTTCTTGAAGCACACATACCCCATGACCCAGCATCCTTAAAGCTTTGACAGTTCTTTTAAAAAGCAGTGAAAATTACACACACAATAATGATGGTAGTCCTTAAAGGAAAAAACAAAACAAAACAAAAACTGGAGGCATTTTATAGCTAAACAATTTTATTGGCTTTTTGTGAAATAAAAAACAAAACACAAAACAAACCACCATAGTTAAAGGCCATAATCAGCGTCAACCAAATGAACCAGCCACTTGGTTACAGTAGCTGATAACACTAGTGGATATTATTGCTTATACCCCAGGTTCATTTATATGTCCATTACATTTTGGCAAGATTACAATCACATGGGAGCTTTGGTTGTATAAATTCAACTCTGACTATTCATCGAAAACTCCACTTCTACCATTCTATGATGGGACAGATGCTGATTCTTCCTCTCATTCTGTCTCCTTTCTCCTTCCATTCATGACTTACAACCTATTGACCCAAAATTAAGGTAGATGCATTTACAATCATCCCATCCTTCCCAACACTACTGCCCAGTCCTTTGTCATGAGAGAGTGAGAACATTTCTGGGCCTCTCCCAATTTTGCTAACTGGTATGTATCCACGGCCAGTAATAAGCGCTTATCTGTAATCTGGATAGATTTTCAAATATATGTGGTTGTTAACATTGGAGTTTGGACTCAACTGTCTCTTTTCTAACTTCTGAAGGCTAGAAAAAAAAAAAAAATCAACAGCTTTTAGTATCATTAAATTGACCTCTGAATAGAATAAGCCCGAGCCTCCACCACACAACATCCCAAAACAGGTATGGAACTGTGGCCTTAAGATGCTCTGTGTGAGTGCTGTAACATTTTAATTTACAGAGAAGCAGTGATTGATGGCCTCTCAAAAGCCCCCCTGCTCAATACTTTCTATTTTAACACTGAAAACTCAGAATGACAAAGGGTCAGAACTAACTCACAATAGCACCATTTCCTAGACTTTTGGAGTAAAATTCCCGTCTGTGTTGGAGAATGCAGTGACCTTAGACGACCCAGCCTCCAGCTTTGTGCCTTCACAGGCCCTCCAACTGAACTTCAGCAGGGGTGGGTGGTCTGCCTTGGTCTACTTTTGCAGCGACGTGAATTTTCCCTGGGAAGAGTTAAAAACATGGGTCTTACAAAGTGAAGTTGGCCGCAGGTGAGAGACCTGAGGAAGCCTGTTTCTGGTGGGGAGATGTGACAAGTCTGCAGATGAGGGGACAGAGTCCGGGGACCCTCACCCTTGCCCATCTCGATTCAAGTCAGTGGCAAAACTGCATGCAGAAACATGGCAAGATCAAGGAACACTGAGAGACGGATATCTTCATACAGCAATCCAAACACCAGCGCTCCTGTGGTATCTTTTGTATTCAGGTCCACCAGAGAGTTTGCCCTGGATAATGCTGGGATTTAATAAGCCCTTCTAATGATTATAAAGATTATCCTCTTAAATCTAGACATTTTAAACAACAGAAGATTTGATATCACTATATTTTACATGGCACATATAACCATATAATTACTAGCACTTACATAGCAAATATTGTAAATACACATTCTTGGAGTTGACTTGGTAATTATACCAGTGTTATTCGGCAGAACAAAGATGAAACCCTCCCTAACTTGTACTTTGGGGAATTTCATTCCAACCCTTTACTTTACGACAAAAGGATATCCCTCTAATTAAGTAATAATGCTCGTGGGCAAAGAGAATCGCAGGGTGACTTCATGGTTAATGTGTGTCCTGTAAAATAAAGTAATACACAGTATTTTCATTTACAAGAGACCGTATAAAAATATTTTCCAATTTGGAATTTGAAACATGAAAGCTGGATTTTTTTTTCCTTTGTATAAAAAGAAATGAGATACCAGACTAAAGTTTATTAAGCCTTCTAACAAAAAATATACATATAAGTTTAAGGAATGCAGTGAGCGTCAACTTCCCTTTTTGTCCAGGCTCATTGATGGTGAGCTTGTGCTTTGATCCCAACAAAGATAAATGCACAAAAGTGGAGGAAGATCAGTGCCTGAAACCTGAACTACATGTTATCTCTAAAAATAAGACTCATTTTACAGTAGTGCTTTTGAGTGGCGTGTCAGATTTTCGATTTTTTTTTTTCCTCTTCCACCTCAGGCGACTGCTGGAGATGAATTCCAGAAGCACCACTTTCTTCTCGAGTGATGTTTATTTAGTGCAATGTCTTCCTTCTCTCTTTCCCTTTTCACACGCTGGTAGTGGTCTTCTTCCTTCAGGTACCACACAGGAGGCCAGCGGTGCCTCTCAAAGTATTCCTGGTTGTCTGGGGAAGAAAAGGTGCAGATGATGATACCTGCTAGGTTCTGTGCTTAGGCTTCTCTGAGATGATTATCACGTGCATCCTCTCAGCTAACCAATGAGCAGGGACGCTGAGTAGGGCCAGTGGCAGATAATGACACGAAAGTTTGGAGAGGTGGAATCACTTGCCTAAAATTACACAGCTGGACACAGAGAGCCTGAACCCAGGTCCCTTTGCCTTCCCAGACAAGGGTGAAGCAACAAGCTCTGCTTGCTCTGCAGCAGGGCACCCTGAACGACCCCTCTCCCACCCATCTCCACATAAATCCCCCCAGCCATGACGTTCTCCAGAGAGAATATCCAACATACAATTCCTTGGGTCATGCATGTCACGTGAATCTGTGACTGCCATATGGCCACAAGGAGTTCTCCGTGAGCCGGGGGCTGTCCATGTTTCTTCTCAAGGGCAGCGAAGGGAAACCCCTGAGTCACAGGTGATGAGAACTGGACAGATGGGGCCCACACAGCCTCACCTGCAGATTTCGATTTGATCTCCTTGCGGAACTTGGAACAGACACTGTTGTAGTTGGTGCAGATGTGGTGCAAACACCAGGCGGCCAACTGGTGGGCATTGTGAAACTGCAGGGAAGTGACCGAAAGGGGGTCAGACCTCTATTTTCTCAAGTGGGACTACAAAGAGATAAAAAGTCATGGTAGGGGTCAAAGAAATAAAGGGCCCAGATGACTGCTTCAGAAACCTGCTGTTTTGACTTGTGTTTTGACTTTGGCCACGGTTTCCACACCAGCCACATCCAAGTGTTTGGCCTCCTCCTCTCACCTCTGGGATATGTGCACTAAAAATAATCACTGTATCAGGAGTTTAAAGTCTGCCTTGCCTCTCTCCCCCTCCCCTCACACCTGCCCTCTAATGATAAGTGGCCATGGCCTCTGGAAGGCACCAGCCTGCCGCAGAAAGCAGCGATGTCATCTCTGTTTAAGGAAGCCTCGGCAACAGAATCCTCCGTGTCACATGTCAGAGCTCAGCTGGCTGGGGCCAGTGATCTGAAAGAGGAGACTGTGGCATGTTTGACTGTCCTATACCTGTCCTTTTGGTTACATAAGAAGACCAGGCGATGTGGGCAGGGAGGGAGGGAGCCAGACACTCCATGCACTCTCTCCTTTCTGAGAAGATGCACAGGACCATGGCAGCTGAGGTAGCTGTGTCTGCAAAAGACCTGATGCACGAAAATCCATCGTTAACTCCCCAGCTTGTCCCCAGATTTGGAAGGGACACGTCCCTCAGTCTTTCTGTCCAGGCCTCTTTCGGACATCCATGCTATTGTCTGTTACTCTTAATGCTTCTTTGGGCAGCTGAACCCCTGAAACCCACAGCATGCTTCCTCTGAGGCCCCTGTCAATGCCCTGAGCAGAGGCCAAGAGAAAAGCCAACGTCCCTGGAAACTAATTCAAGAAACTCTCTGCAGATCACAAGCCCAGCAGGACAGACAATTTTAGCCAGTGCTTCCAACTTCCCTTGATAGTAGATTTCTCCCTGAAAGTCAGATTAGAGCAGTGCTGTACTGGAGTTGGCTTGTACCTGCCTGAAAGCGTCACTGGGTGCAGCTCTTTGCAACTCTGAGCCCAGTGACTTTGAGTTGTTACAAGTTGGGAAGGTGGGGTATTTACACCATGGAGACTGGAAAATGCAACAGATCATGGTCTTTGCTATCCCCAAGCTGATAGTTAAATACTTACCAGTGCATCCCTGGGTTAGAGTCTAATGAATGAGCTAAGATACTGGAGGCTCCATCCTAAATGCCTCCTCCAAGGCTTTTCAGAGCTTAGCAGGAATGATTTTATTTCCTTCCTGGGTTATGTGTGGGTCAGGGGAGGGAAGAGGGTGGGAACAGAAAGTAAAAAGATAGACACAACTGCTATATTACCTCCATCGGGCTGGGCTATAGGAGATTCTGGGTCATTTGATTATTCTCCAGGAGGAATACTTACTGGAGGGGCACAAGTCTTAAGTTCTCCCCTAGTCCTGTTTCAAAACACCCCCAACTTCCAAATGTGGACGGTCAGTGTTGATGGGGGCTTGTTGATTTCACTGCAGTTGACTTCTGCTCTCAGTTTTAACTTGTAACCTCTATGAGGTTGTTTTTCACACTGGATTTTAATAATTTGTGCTTGTGTTTGCTCCTCTCAGTGGCTTCTGATGGCCCCAAGGGCAGAGAATCTACATGTCCTCTTATCTAAGGTGGTGCCTGGTAGAAGGGGAGGAAATAACAAATCCTTGTTGGATGTTGAGTCAGAAAGAGCAGGTTGCTGTGAAGTCCTGATCCACATTTTCCCCTCTTGAACATCTCTCAGGCCTACAGTCAGAGTGGCCTGAGGAACATGTGATGTAGGCCTGCCTCCTTGTCTTCCTTGGTTGACAAATTCCAATTTGAAGTGTCTGACGTAAGATTTAGTAAACCACTGCCCTAACCAAGACAGGGAACAACGAAAGCCAAACCCAATAGTCAGAGAGAAGTCTGAAGAATTTATTCTTAGTTCCTTCAGAGCGTAAACACATGGCTTGTAAGTCTAGGTCAGGGATTAGATAACTCTGCCTACGTGCCTTGTATTATGAGAGGATTTCCCCTCTTTGATGCTCTTTCTAAAACATTCTCTCCTAGTTGTTTATCAAAATAATCAGTGAAGTTGACAGAGGGTGAATTACCATCCCCATTTCCAACCGATGAGGAAATGGAGGCAGTGTTCAACTTTGTGCCTTAAATAAATTACACAGAGACAAAGCCAAGACTGATCTCTGACCCTCTCTAGAGGAAGAGGGCAGTGTGTTGGGATATGGAATCACAACATCAACAGTAACAAGTGCTGATGTTAAAAAAAAAGGAAAACCAGGAGAGCTTCAGTGAGACCGGAGGCAAAACGGGACTTCACGGAATTCTAGAAACTGTCTGATCTCAGCCAATGCATGTCTGAGAATTCAAAAAGTGGACAGAGGCTTCCCCTCCCGTGCCCTGAGCTGTTCTCCCACATGTGAAGCTGCTGCCTCTGGAGGGGCGGGGCACAAAGGGGCTGCTGTGGGGGCAGGGCCCTTGTTGTTTTTTCAAATGAAGCCCAGCAGGGTGAACAGTGCATGAAACTTAAAACTTTCAGATCTTTTCTGTTGCACACAGCGGGGGGCTTCTGTGACTGATTGGTGACATCTTTATTTGTTCAGATGCAACAGTGGAATGTTTTATCAGCGTTAAATGAACTGGTTGAATACACTGAAAAGGTGAAAGGCAAATTGCTACAAACCTGGGCCAATTCCAAGTAAGAGAGAACTTCCCCATCGATGCCCACACCACTCATGGCGGCCTTGGTCAGCTCCTGAACGGCGTGCTGTTCTGGGGAGAAGAGGGAGCAGGAGAATGTTAGTGCCTGGAGGCTGCCATCTGGGGTCACCTCAGAGGGGAGGAGATAGGGGGCACAGTTCCATGGGCACTGAATCAAGGGCCCTCTCTGATGTGTGGCCTTTCAGTATGGCGAGTCATGGCTCGACAGTGCACTGCAGACTCTGGGGACACTTGTTAGCCTTTCTGGAATAGCCAGAGTCCTCCAGACCACCTCTGTCCAGTATGGTAACTACTGGCCTCCAGGGACTATTTAAACTTAATTAAAATTGAACAAAGTAAAAAATTCAGGTCCTCAGCCCCAAACTAGCCACATTTAAGTGCTCAGTGGTCACGTGTACTGGCCATCACGGACACAGAAAGTCTCTATCATTGCAGAAAGTTCTGTCTGAGAGTGCTGCTCTGGGCAGGCTAGGACCTGCCTAGAATCCTCGAGACTCCTGTATCTTCCTGCTCGATGGTTTCCTCACTCATATCAGTCCAATTCTCAATACTCTCTGACTGTGGAGAGGCTAACAGTAATGAGTCCAGATGGGGAATTAAAACTGCTAATGCGTACGTGTGTCTCAGCAGCAGCAGACGAGGGACATATTGTTCAACCTCTGAGATTCTGCTGGGGCGATCTTCAGCCACAAGTCACACAGATCTAGATGGGACCGTCGTTTCTGCTCGGAAGCTGTGTTCTAGGATTCTATGCTGAATTCAGACTCTGGTTCTGCGACTGAGCTGCCTTTTGCCTCTGTTAGGCTGTTGCCTGCCTCTGGCCTTGACATGAGTGGGTACAGTCTTGACCCAGCATTTCCGGCTCCTTGATGCTTTTTTTCATCTCTAGCATCACATTTAATTTTTTAGTATACTGTCCAAACCATGCTTACTTTCTGCTCTGCGTTTATGTGCTTATTTGTTAGTCTATATGTCTCTCACCTAGTCGACGTGGTCTCAAGTTTGGGATGGTTTCTTTGGCACAGCCTTCCTCCGCTGGATTGACAAAGAACTATTTGTAACTAAATCTTCCAGAGGAGTCACTGGGTTTTAAATCTTAGGTAACTCCAAAGTGTTAAATGATAGTTGGCTTGCAGGGCATTTTCACCCCAGAAACTGATTTTTAAACACTCTGTTCCAAACACTCTATACTTACACTAAACAGCAAATACTATAGAAATGATTAAAGGAATCATCTTAGAAAGATGTATATTAAATAATTATAACCATTAATAATAGCATTTACTAAGAAAAATAAACATACATAGACGTCTGTAGTTAACACAGGAAGGTTTCTTTGGGTCAGTTTCTTTCCTGGAGAAATCAGTCCCATGTTTTCATCATCACCCTTAATATTTAAGCAAAAATGGCCCTCCTTCAAGATTGTCACAAATCCTCAGATTTGGCTCCAAATTACTTTTGATTATGTAAAACAGTTCAGTTTATCCTCAAAGGACAAATACTTATAAAAACTGGATAGTCAAATGGCTTGAGGTTCTTACTTATGAAAAAAAGAATTGCCTTCTGTAGCCTCCTAGAGTTAGTATTGAAAAAGCAGCAATACTCATTTGAATCTATGACTTCAGGTTTATTGGTTAAAAAGAGTTTAAAGAATGAATAGCAGGAACTCCCCTAGCTGTCCAGTGGTTAGTACTCCATGCTTCCAATGCGTGTTAGATCCCTGGTCAGGGAACTAAGATCCCACTTGCCATGCAGTGTGGCAAAAAAACAAAAAGAAAATGAATAGCAATACTATTTCTTGTTATCCAGCTGGTGAAGAAGGAAGGTGAGGAGAAAACGTTGATATCCAGTTGGCTGAGCATGGTAGAAACTTGGAGTGCAGAGAAATAAATCTTTTTTTTTTTTTCTAAAGATATTGTCAGGAAGTCAAGGGCAGGTGTGGCTGGTTGGTTTGTTCATACCTTCATTTTCATTTAATGCTTCAACAGACTTTTACTGAGGACCTCCTATGCTCAGGCACTTCTCTGTGTACAGAGGATATGCCAGTGAACAAAACAGGCACTATCCTGCTTTCCTGGTTAACAAGAGTCAACTAAATGTAGCACCCTTACTGCTAATCAACAACTCTGGTAAATGAAACAGAAGGTTTAAATTCAAGAAAAGGGTATTTGAAAGCATATATCTTATTTAGATCTACTTTGGCTTACTAACTGAGCAAATCTAGAAATGATACATAAGGTTCTGTGAAGTTAAATCAAGTCTCCCTTTTTTCTCTTTTTCCCAAAATGATCTTGACAATGTCAGAACATTTTCTAAAATAGCTTTAAGAAAACCACTTACATAATGCTTACTAGGTGCCAGACACTGTTCTCAGGACTCTCTCTCTTTATACATATATAATCTCTTAACTCATTTAATCTTCGTAACAGCTCTATGGTAGAATATCATTATCCTCATTTTAAAGAGAGAGAGAAAGCTGAGATACAGGCTACTTAAATCAAGTATGAAGTCATCCAGCCAGTAAATACTGGAGCCAAGATCTGAACCCAAGTGATCTGGATCTGTAGCCTATGTTCTTAACTACTGCCTTCTGTATGTGTCAGCAGGACCTATACAAAGTAGGTGCCTAAAAAAACAGTTGCTGAATTGAACTGGGGCTGTTTGATACATTTGATCAGTTCATATCACCCTGTACAAGACAGTCCTATGTTGGGTGATAAAAATTTAATTTTTATTCCCAGGAGGTATTATTTTTTGCATACATGTCATTTTGATAAATATGACAGTCAGATACCGCATGGCCCTGAGTCATCAGCCTTACCTGCAAGTGCAACCAAGTGTGGCAGGCAAAATCTGTTTGCCAAGGCAATTAGTTCCAGTGGGTCCAGGTCCAAGTTAGGTGGCAAGTGCTTAGTATAGAGATAATCCAGGACTGCCTGCATTGACATCTTGTTTATGTTTGGGAGATATACCTGAAATGGTATTTGAAAAGGTAAGTTCTGCTGAAGAAAGCAGTGGGCACATTTTCAGGCTATACTGCTTGTAAATATCCCCGCCATGTGATTCATTATTAGCAAGTCTGGGACACGTGCTCTGAGGCTGTGCGGAGAAGTCACTCACTATTTACAGCTGTAAACATAACAGTTTGATTTGTGGATGACAAAAGAGTGGGGCTGCCTGACAAAGCCTGATTTGGAATTTTTAAATAGCTATTTGGGCTTATAAATCAGACAAATGGGCTGTAAATGTATGATGACATTATAGGCCCTCCTTGCCAAGTACCCTATAATACTCTATTGTGGGGAAAGAAATCTCCTAGCAACATGACAGGTGTTGGGGGGAGCTGCAGACTGCACTGTTGCTGACACACAATAGAGCCCAGCTTTCTAAGATGTCAAAAGAAGACGATGAGCAACCAGCCTAGTTGCCACAGTGACTGGCGTGATTCCAACGTTCTATCAGTAAACGCTAGCATGAAATCAACTATACATCAATAAAAAATTTAAAAAGTATGTGTTAGCATGGTATACACACTTTATTTTTCCTGTGGCACAACCACATAGATTTGGAACTACTGGAAGATTATCAGGTATCAGTAGATGCAGAGAATCTAGAGAGAGCTGGGCTTGGGACATCTTGGGGAAAGGCTGGCTATGAGAATTGTTCCCTGGAGGATCCTGCTAACTTCCTCCTGAGCACGTGTAGTTATGGCGCATATTCACCCAAGCTAGAGTCTGCTGAGGGGCCAGGGGCTGCCTGGGAAGTAGAGTTCTGAATGGCTGGGCCTGGATCAACAGGGATACACACGTTATAGCAGCTGTTCTTCATCTGAGGTTTCCAACTGAACGAGACGTGCCCTGGCATCATAGAGAATGGTGCCACGAGTACTCGCTACTGGAATGATGATAAGAATTAACCTAACAGAAGGCCTCCTATGCACAAGGTACTGTGTAATAAGCTTCCCACATGCATTACATTTTGATCCTTATATCCTCCCTAGGAAGGAGAGACTATTGTTTTTGCCATTTTACAGATAAGTGAATGGAGGTTCAGGGATGTTAAGTCTGGTATCCAGGGTTGCAGAGCTAGGAAGCTGGGACTGATATTTGAACCCAAGAAATAAGATTCTAAAGTCTGTGTTCGGAGCTGCTGTGCAGAACTGGAAACCCTTCATGGTAAGGAAGAAAGCTATAATATAGCACTGTATCTAACAGTTTTCAAGAATTAGATTTCTGAATTCAAAAGGATAAAAAGTTATAGACTTAATTCTGGTATAAGCATACAAAAATTACATTTATGATTACATTTATGTATGACATGATTATATCTGTATGTTATATATGATTACATCTATATTATATATTTTAATCTCTCTATGTGTGTATAAGTGTGTGTATATATATGTGTGTGTGTATGTATATGTCTGTGTCTGTATATATATTTGTTTATAAATTGTCTCCACAATCTACAAGGGGCTTGTGGCCACTTCAGTCTTCTAATGGTGTGGTTGCAATTGTTTAAGCTATAGCAACCATCTATATCATTTTCCTGCATTGCCACCAACCATCTCAGAGAGGGAATATCCTTTCGGACAGAGCTTTCCCTAGGTGTATCAAAGAGAGAGCCCAGAAAAATTCCTAGAAATATTATGGAAATTACTCTTCCTCTCTCAGACACAGTGAGAACAATTGTGATTCTATTAATAAGCTGCGTGGTTACTACCCATCAATGACTTGACAAGTGTGATAGTTTCAAATTTTTTAGCATAACTTCTACAATAATAAGTAAAACCTGGCAAGTAGAAACTATAGCTGATATCATTTTAAAATACAGAAACCACTGTATTGTAATTAATTGCTATTCCAGTAAATCTAACACAGTTATATTTGTGTGGATAAACATTTATGTACACATGCATTTATCTTACATATACATGAACTTTTATCATATGGAAAACATGGCAAATTACATATGGCAAAATTTGATTTCTCTAGAATGGTGTTTGGATTAGCACAGTTTTTAAATAATTGAAAGTTAATTAAGTTGTGAAACTTTAAAATTGGGGCCATTGTGATAGTAAAAATATATACATTTTATGAAGTGTTAAGTGCTCTAAAGTGTTAGTGATGATAAATAAAGTCCCAGGGCTTCCTTTGAATACCTGCACTCTCAGGGATGGGGATGTTTCTGAAAATACTAGCTTGAAGGACAGGGTAAGGGGCTGGGGAAGGCCCAGAGATATGTTGCTAAAATGCTGTGTGACCTTTAACAAATTATTCACCATCTCTGAACCTTAGTTTCCTCATCTGTGAGATGGGAGAGATTTGGAATAGATGACATCTAAAGCTTTTCCTTCACTAAGATTATGGACTCTGAAGATACTCAGATGACTTAAGCCATTTTTTCTAAGATTGTGTTCTAAGTCATGGCAAAATGGACATCCTAAATAAAAAAAAATTATTTTTGGCATCAGGAGATGATAGATTCCAGGAAGCAGCCCTGCCCCAACACTCCCAATGTCTTCAGAGCATTCTGACATTTGTAAGCATCTATGACCTACTGTTTCCTTCATGTTTAATATAACACTAACACTTTTATTTATAAAAGCTATGGCTCTTTTTGGCAAATAATGTTAGGGATCCTCGGAAGTAACCAACAAATGAAAATAAACAACATTTTAGAACATGCACTTTTTTTTTCCTCGCTGTTGATTTTTTTCCCTGTGATTTCAACATTACTAATAAACTGAGTAGCAACAGAGAGACCATTTTTATAGAACTTTTAAAAATAATATAAATAAAACAAATGGAATTAAAACTGTTGTGCCCTACCTGCTGAATGTAGCTTTAAAAAAAAAAATAAGAATACAATGCTACCCTAAACAACGACCCATATTCCAGTTTAGCTGGTTTAAAAGTTTAATTGCAAAGATCAGCTCAGACTATTAGGCTTATAATTAGAGATGGTCTCATAGAGAATGAGAAAGTATTCTAGATCCAGAGCATTGCTTACTACAACATGGGCATGCATTTTTAATGAACCACTTGCTGAGTACCTCTGGGGAGAGAATTATGCTTACTGCTACATTAAAAGTAATGAGAAAAATAGAAGTAAAATACAGTGTCTTAAATATTAAATGACAAAAAAAGTTAAAAGAACATCAGTGGGCATATTTTATTCCTTTCTGGATATGTATGTGAATTCTATTAATGCAAAAAAAAAAAAAGGTTGGATTTTGTGGGGGACGTCAGATTTTCACAAAACAATAAAGAATAAAAAGGTGGCCTAGAAAGCACAGGCCCATGCATATACAGGCCTAAATTAACCATAGAACATTTATTGAGACTTCACCTAAGTACCTCTTCTTACCCCCATAACCACCTCTACCACACTCGGCTAGTTTAGGAAGGGACCTGGTGGCTTGTTTGTTACCTGAGGACTTTCAGGGGACAAAGACCTTGAACTCCTCATGGAAACAATTTAACAAGAATCCTCCAGGAAAATAGTCATCGACATTGCTTGAGCCTTTGTATGTTTTAGGCACCAAATCTGATGCTCTACACACATACTTTCATGACTGACCTGCCCTTTGGAGATGGTTCTCTTGTGGTCCCCATTTTAGAGATGAGGACACAGGTCTAAAGAGGGTCGGTCTCTTATAGAGTTCATAACTATATAACAGAACACTTCCGTGTACCCTGGAAGTCATGAGAAGGGGCAGGAAAGACTGGACTTATCCGCAGCTCACACCATTCTTCATATATTAGGTGTCTTGGTATAGACTTGGTATAGAACAAGGTAGCTTGGTTCCTTGGCCTTTGTGTTTCGAGCTGGGTTGAAACTACACATCTGTATCAGGCTCAGCTGTAGTTCTAAGTGGTGAGCGACCTAGTCCTTGAGGTGGGGAGGGGGGTGGGCAGGGTGATGCTAAACAGACGCCACACCAGAGAGAGGCTGTGACGTGACCAGACCCACGTGCATTCACATCGGCTGCCAAGTTTCTGTTTTGGTCACCTCTCCTGCACATTTTAATCTGGAGACAATTACAGTCCATTCTGAGAAGGGATAAAGGGGATTAGCATCAGTGAGGTCAGCTCTGACAGTGTCTCTTTGTGCCTGGGCCCCGGACCTTGATCAACTGCTCTCTGCCAGGTGACAAGCAGGTACCCTTGGGCACATACTTCAGCAAGCTGGAAAAAGAGGGGAAGCGAGTCTTGTGGCTCTTTTATCTTGAGAGATTACTGAAGTTGGTGCTGTGCCAGTTAGATGAGGTTTTATTAATTGGCAGCATCCCCCAATTTTCTTGAAAAAGAGGGAAAGAATATCATCAATGCCTCCAGTATCCACATAAGGCTGACATCATTTTGCATTTAGTGCTTATGAGGTGCTTCACAGGTATTGACACTCACACCTTGCAACCACATTACGGGTTATGACCACATTTTCCAGATAGGGAGGCCGGAGCTCAGAAAGGTGATCACTGGCCCAAGGCCAAACAGCTTGTACGCAGAGGAGTCGGGGATCTAAGCCCCACAGTCCCTTCACTGGGTAGCCTCTACCAGTTGCTGTGGTCTTAGTAATGATGCTCCCAGACACCTTTGATGGTAGAGGAAAGACTTCATTTAGCTGCAGGTGAGGACCTCCTGGTTTACGAAGGCTGGCAGACATCAGAAGAGGTCATCAGGATAATTCTAACATCTTTTCCCCCGACTGTCTGCTGCCGGGGGTTGGTTTAGGAGCAGCTGCAGTCTGTTCTGAAAGCAGGAGGGTGGCCTACTGACAGCCAGCCATCCTGGCTTGTGATTACAGGATTCTGTTTCCCTACTTGGGGATGCAAACGCAGGCTCCTGGGTCACAAAGGGAGTGCTCAGATTTCTGGTGTGAGGGCTTCCCTTTGAAGTTAGTTACTGTTTTCTGTGTTTCTGTTACAAGTTTGGAGAGATGTTGAGATAAGCAAAAATAAGCCCATTAGGACAATAAGCTTGATGGGGTGTCCCCAAATATATTTTTAAAAGATGGATAAGAAATATTTGCCAAACTCGACAAAAAATGTCTACCTCTAGAAACAAGTTAGAAATGCTTGAAGGGAATTTTTCTTTCTTTTCCAACAACTTGTGAA
This sequence comes from Bison bison bison, assembly GCF_000754665.1. NCBI lineage: Eukaryota > Metazoa > Chordata > Mammalia > Artiodactyla > Bovidae > Bison > Bison bison. The sequence continues at coordinate 5,426,728 of NW_011494952.1, read as the reverse complement.
GACGTGGAGATACAAGGTCTCCAAGATGTTGCTTGCTCTGCTCTAATAATATTCCTTTTTTGGAGATAGGGCCAGCATTTGACAAGTGACCCAGTGGCTTCTACTAGATGTAACAGGTAGTCTGAGAGACCCTTTGCTCCATCTCTGTTTCCCTAGAGGTGACAAGCCCTAGAGTTGAGGCCTGTTAGGGCAGAGAGCCTCAGGGACTATTACAGATCAAGGGGACCTTGAGCATGACCTAGTACATCTCTCACCTTTAGGATAAGGAGACTGAGGCACAGGAAGGTGGCTTTTTAAGATCCCTCATCTGTTGTTGGCAGGAGTCAAGCCCAGGTTTAAGTGACTGAAGACACTTTTCACTGTCTCCAACTCCTAGAAGACAGCGTGCCCCTTCTTTGAGGGGATTTTGATAGTACCTTGCCTGATGACATTTGTTAAAAAATATAGCTGTACATGTTTTCAGGGATGAGGAGCCCTGTGAGGATGAAAGGATATGGGGGGACTTGGCGGTTCACACATAGCAAGTGAACAACAGGCTTCTCATAATTGTAGAATTATGGAAAGAGGGTGACCTGGTACTCAAGCATTGCCTAAAAAAGTCTTCCAAGTTAGCAGTTAAAGAATCAAAGTCCTCTGGCAACACTTTCTAATATAAATACACATGCATATTCATTAAGATGCCGCTTGGGCTTTTCGGAAGGCACCTACCTCACTGTTGGCGCTTTCGACAAACGACCCCCCGAACATGGCAGCCATCCACTTGCAGCTACAGATCAGCAGCGGTTTGTGGGCACTGATGGCTCCATCGTCCAGCTTAAATGTCACATCTGCCCAAGGATGGAGGAAGCACAAGCCTGTGAGCCAGCCTTGCCAGGGGTTCCATCCATATCCATCTGCCCAGTCTCTCATCTCTTTTCCATACCCTTAACCACTGATGCGGTGTCCACCCCCACCTTGGGCACCAATTCTCTCCATGTCCTCCAAGGATATAAGGAGTAAGCATTTAAAATTATACATAAGGTCACAACAGAAATACTGTGAACCATAAAGTAACATAAAGGAGAAGAATATTCTTTTCTTATTTAGAAAAGTTTCAACATGGAGAACAGTAGAAAGAATAATAAAACAGTAACTGGTTTATCACACGCTTAATTTTTTCATGTTTGCCTTAGCTATATAAAATGTGTGTAGATATTTTTTAATAGCATACTTCAAGAAAAGTTATGACCAACATAGACAGCATATTAAAAAGCAGAGACATTACTTTGCCAACAAAGGGCCGTCTAGTCAAAGCTATGATTTTTTCAGTAGTCACATACGGATGTGAGAGTTGGACCATAAAGAAAGCTGAGCGCCGAAGAACTGATGCTTTGGAACTGTGGTGTTGGATAAGACTTTTGGGAGTCCCTTGGAGAGCAAGGAGATCCAACCAGTCCATCCTAAAGGAAATCAGTCCTGAATATTCATCGGAAGGACTGATGCTGAAGCTGAAACTCCAATACTTGGCCACCTGATGCGAAGAACTGACTCACTGGAAAAGACCCTGATTCTGGGAAAGACTGAAGGTGGGAGAAGAAGGGGATGACAGAGGATGAGATGGTTGGATGGCATCACTGACTCAATGGACATGGGTTTGAGTAAACTCTGGGAGTTGGTAATGGACAGGGAGGCCTGGTGTGCTGAGGTTCATGGGGTCACAAAGAGTTGGACATGACTGAGCGACTGAACTGAACGCACTCCTAACTACTTTGCCAAGAATTTTCTAAAAATAAGATTCTCCTAGATAACCATACCATTATAACTCTTAAGAAAATCAGCAATAATTCTTTAATATCATCCATTATCTAGTTCATGTCCAATTTTTTCTAATTACCCCCAACTGTATTTTATAGTTTTTTTTTTTTTTTTAATAAAAAGAATCCAGTTGAGGCTCCCACTCTGTGTTTGGTTACAAATCCTCTCTAGTAAGGAAAAGGAGATTTCATCAATTTCACTTAAGGTCCATTGTTTCATTTACTGCAGGTAAATCTTTGTAACATTTCTTTTCATTAACTTTCAAGACTCTCTCTCTACCATGATTGTCAATGTTTGGAGTAAATATTACTCAAAGTTTTAAAATTAATTAATAGATTCAGTGACCAGTTATTAAATGCATATTTCTATGGCAGGAATTATGAAAGATGAAGACAAAAACAGAAATATCTATATAATAATGGAAGTCAAGAAGTCAAATTTTTACAATGAAACATACACAGAGAGGACAATTACAGAACAAAAATAGCACAAGCCTATGAGATAGCATAAGCATGGACCAGTCACTCATCTTAGATACAAGTTATCAGGATGCTTGGGCAACCCTTGGTGCAGTTATCAAAGATAACAAAGGGACAAAAAGCATCCAGACAAGCAGGGCACAGGATGGTGAGAACACAAAGGAGAAGGGAGAGAAACTGATGAGGCTTTCCAGATGGGACCCTTTCCAGAGGGTCACCAAAATGGCCCCAAGGCTTTCAGCGACCCTGGGATCAAAGGCTGCTGATTTTTGTCATGGGTGCATGCTAAATGGTGAGTAGAAAATATCAGGGAAGGAATCCTGAAGGGCAACTATGAGTACTGAGCTGACTGGCTCAGGCTCAGGGGTAGCTTGACCTACCTTTGAGAAGCACTATGACACCATGGGGCTCTAGGAGGTAGCTTGCATTCAAATCCTGGCTCCACCACTGACTGCTGGTATAAACCATAGGCCAGCTACCTAACCTCCCTGCCCCTCAGTTTCCCCATCTGCAAAATGGAGATCATCATATTTTACCTTTAAGTGTGATGAGAATGAAATAGGCGAATACATATACTTTAGGTACATCGGGAGAAAAGTACTTGCACAAGTCAGCGATCGTTATCTCCCCCTCCTCATGTCTGGCTAATGTTTGATAAAACACAACCAAAGGTCCTGATGGCTTTGCCAATGGACCCGCTCACCTGAGAATGTCCCCTTGCTGAGACACTCTTTTATCCTATTGGCTTTCCGGACATGAAACGCTTTCGTAATCTCCTGGTTCATGAAGGCTTCCTTATTCATGATGTTTTCCACCATCATCCGCAAATCAAACATCTCCAGGACCTCTGCGATCTGAGCCAGGCCCACCAGATCTTTTTCCTTTTCATCCAGTTGCCCCGTGTAGAGAAACTGGAGCAGGGTCCGGAAAGGGCCTGGCTGGACGGACGCGTCCATTCTGACCACGGTCACGGGGCCCAGCCGCTTTGAGACGGGGTTGACCTGCATCTCCTTGTGCATGCCGATGAACCCCTTGCTCCAGCCCGACAGGGTCTGTGTCTCTGCCACCAGGTCCTCGGCGTCCAGCCCCAGGGTCTCCTGTTGGGACAGGTTCTGGCTCGAGGGGGTCCACTGATCAGCCTGAGGCGTCCTTGGGGTGCCCTCTTCCCTTTCCTCATCTGGGTCAAGACTCTGTGCCCACTCCTGGGAATCCCTGCTTTGCTTCTCTCTCTCACAAGCTCCTTCACTCCAGTGGGGGGTTTCTTCACATTCCATTAAAAAAAGATCATAAAACTTGGAAGAGGAGGTAGCGAGGTAAATTCGGTGTGCAAAGATCTGCTCCTGGTCCTGGAGGATGAAGAGGACGTCGGCACACAGAGGATTGTCCAGTAAACAGGCAGCTTCGTTCGTCCCCGTGGAGGGACATTCTGGAACTTTGATGACCGGTGGGGGGGCTTTTGGAGGTAGGAATGGTGCCTGAAGTAAAGGTTTCTGGACTTTCTTCAGGTGGGATTTCCAGAACTGCAAGTGCCGTCGCGAAATGAGCGCCGCTCGGATTGCGTTGTCAAACACGTCTTTGATGCCAAACTGGTCAAACACACTTGTTTCATAGTAGGGTATACCCAGTTCCTTTGCAACCTCTCGGCCTTTTTCTGGGGGCAGAATATCCCCTCTCTTTATGGGCCTGAAATAGAATATTTTTAACATTAGAATCCGTCTTATTTCAGGAAAAAAATAGTAATCAGGGCCTATCTAAGCACCTATTTTAAATCCTATTCAGACTTTTTTTACTAGACTCTTGAAAAATCTACGACCAACCTCAAATCTTTGAAATATAAAGGACTTATGACGGCAGGGGAAAAAATGCTTTCAGTAGTAACAACAATAACTCAAGCATCACCCATTTCACTAGCTGTTTGTTCCTGGGTACGTTACTTAACGTTTTTCTCAGTTTTCCCATCTGTAAAATGGGAAGAATAACAGTAAGTACTTGCATCTTAAAGGATGACTGAAAGGTTTAAATGAGATAATTAGCCCAGCATAGTACCTATTCCACAGTGAGTGCTTGATCAGTGTTAGCTGATAACCATCATTACTGCCACAATCAGCATCATTTTCATCATTTTCCCCTTATGCTTACATTTTGCTTTATAACTTAAAAAGGAATCCACGTTCATTTTCTCACTCGGGCCTCCCAGTATCCCTATGGGTGCTGTTTTCGTTCTGTATCCTGAAGAAACAGGCAGAAAGTTTAAAGGTCCTTTCCACTTGGGAAATGTCTTAAGGTCACATTTTAAAGTCACTGAGAGCGCTTTACTAAGCAGTCAGAGTCCAGAACTCCCTAGTTCTAGGCTAAATGATCCATGTCCAACAGCTCACCTAAGTCTCCTCTATTAGTTTTGTGAACCTTCTTTCATATCTCACCCTTTCTCTTCCCCTCTTCAATCAGGCAATCATCTTTTGCCTGGATTAGTACATTAGGCTCTTAACTCATCTTTCTTCAGAATTTTTCCACATTTTAGCTCATAGCATTCACTGTTACACAAAAATTCCTTATGTACTACAAGTATGACTTAGCTGCAATTCTTTAAAAAAAATTTCCTCTGGTTCCATAGAGCCCAGGGAATAAAATCTAAACCCTTTAGAGTGGCACACAAGGCCCATTTACAGTCTAATCAGCCCCCAAGAAGCCAAGCTTCTGGAATCATTATTGGCAGGCAGAACAGTGCTGTAATTACGGTATAACCATGATCAAGACACAGATGAATTCCAGAACGCAGGCAAGATAGGATCTGTCGTTACATTGTTCACAAACACATACTTGATTCTGAGATGCACTCTTAGGAGATGATCTTCCTAAATAAAATATCTGGTGCACAGGACCAAGGGTGATGTTTGTGTAACAGGGACAGGTCTTAGGAGAAATACGGTAATACTGGATAGAATTTGGATTTGAGGCTCTAGATGGAAATGAGGGAAAACTGCACAGAGTTGTAGAGGTGGAAGTAAAGAAGGGTTAACTTCAGGCTTTGCTCCTATGGGCTTTTGATGGATTATGAATTGATGAATCTCTTTAAGACTTAGATCAGATACCACCTCCTTCATGAAACCTCAGAATTGTCTACGGAAAGGACTGTGCCCTGGAGCTCTCTGTAACTCTCCTCCACACATGCAGGGTGTGAGGCCTGAGTATCCTAACCTTTGACACAGAAAGTTCTGAGGCCCGGGGCTAGTCTCTCATTTGCCAGGAGGCCTCTTTCCCTCTGCGTGGCTTATAATATGCAGTTCCTAGTCCATGTATTTAAGAATAGAAGGAACATGAAATGTTTTCAGGACATTTATCCAAGATGTACCTAGAACATCAGAAATTATCTTGACAAAGTACCATTTGCTTTTGCTGTGAGAGCATAAAAACTTATGTCTGTATAAAATTTTATAATAAGCTTATTAAGGCAAAGTACCTACTACCTGGAAGGAAGGCAGTAATTTCAACATTTTGGGAAAACCTATGTTTACCAGCAAAAAAACAGAGTTAAGAATAAAACACATATACAATTATTTTTTAAAAGAATATTGAAGGAGTATATGTTTTAAAAAAATTCATTCCTCCCAAGATTGGTATCCACATTTTATATAGATGGAAACAAATCCTTCTTCAAGCTGTATTTTAAATGTGTGACACTCTAAAAATAACACCACCAGAGAGCCATTTAAAAAGCAGTATTGTTTTTAACCATAGGTCTATGTAATCTTTAAAAACTGGACACGGCCACCTTAGGAATGAAATACTCTAAGAAGTTGGATGGAGGAAGATGAGAAGGTTAAAAATACTTGGATATGAGTATTTGCATGAACTTGATGTTCATGGGGCCAAGAATCATAGATGATGGCTCTGAATTTCACTTCAGTTCAGTTCAGTCACTCAGTCGTGTCCGATTCTTTGTGACCCCATGGACTGCAGCACACCAGGCTTCCCTCTCTATCACAAACTCCCGGAGCTTACTCAAACTCATGTCCATTGAGTTGGTGTTGCCATCCAACCATCTCACCCTGTCTTCCCCTTCTCCTCCCACCTTCAATCTTTCTCAGAATCAGGGTCTTTTCAAATGAATCAGCTCTTCGCATCAGGTGGCCAAAGTATTGGAGTTTCAGCTTCAGCATCAGTCCTTCCAGTGTATATTCAGGACTGATCTCCTTTAGGATGGACTGGCTGGATCTCCTTGCAGTCCAAGGGACTCTTGAGTCTTCTCCAACACCACAGTTCAAAAGCATCAATTCTTCTTCACTCAGCTTTCTGTATAGTCCAACTCTCACATCCATACATGACTATCCAGACATGAATTTCACCTACCTTTATTATAAATCTTAATTTCCAGAAAGACATTATTATGAGTAACTAACATTTTGTTTAACACTTCACCAAGTTCAAAGTGCTTACTTATTTTTTTTTGCTGTACTTGGCAATAGGCAGGATCTTAGTTCCCCAACCAGGAATCAAACCAGCCCCCCTTGCATTGGGAGCTGAGTCTTAACCACTGGACTACCAGGGAAGGCCCCCAAACACTTTTATATACCATATCATAATTAGAGAACTCACTTTAAGCTCTGGCCAACCATTTTACAAAAATGGGTTCCTGGCTAAGATGATGGTGAAAGGAACATTGGGGTACATGTGTCTTTTAGAATTGTGGTTTTCCCAGGGTATATGCTCAAGTGGGATTTCTGGGTCAGATGATTTATTCCTACTTTTTAAAGGAATCTCCATACTGTTTTCTGTAATGGCTTTGTCAGTTTACATTCCCACCAACAGTACAGGTGGGTTCCCTTTTCTTCACATCCTCTCCAGCATTTATTATTTATAGATTTTTTTTTTTTTTGGATGACCATTCTGACTGGTGTGAGGTGATACCCCATTGTAGTTTTGATTTGCATTTCTCTAATAATGAGCAATATTGAGCATCTTTTCATGTGTTTATTGGCCACCTGTATGTCTTCTTTCATCTGTATGTAGGTGAGGAAGCAACAGTTAGAACTGGACATGGAACAACAGACTGGTTCCAAATAGGAAAAGGAGTACGTTAAGGCTGTATATTGTCACCTTGCTTATTTAACTTCTATGCAAAGTACATCATGAGAAACGCTGGGCTAGATGAAGCACAAGCTGGAATCAAGATTGCTGGGAGAAATATCAATAACCTCAGATATGCAGATGATATCATCATTATGGCAGAAAGTGAAGCAGAACTAAAGAGCCTCTTGATGAAAGTGAAAGAGGAGAGTGGAAAAGTTGGCTTAAAACTCAACATTCAGAAAAGCAAGATCATGGCAAATAGATGGGGAAACAGTGTCAGACTTTATTTTTTTGGACTCCAAAATCACTGCAGATGGTGACTGCAGCCATGAAATTAAAAGACACTTACTCCTTGGAAGGAAAGTTATGACCAACCTAGACAGCATATTAAAAAGCAGAGACATTACTTTGCCAACAAAGGTCTGTTTAGTCAAAGCTCTAGTTTTTCCAGTAGTCATGTATGGATGTGAGAGTTGGACTATACAGAAAGCTGAGTGCAGAAGAATTGATGCTTTTGAACTATGGTGTTGGAGAAGACTCTTGAGAGTCCCTTGGACTGCAAGGAGATCCAACCAGTCCATCCTAAAGGAAATCAGTCCTGAATATTCATTGGAAGGACTGATGCTGAAGCTGAAACTGTAATATTTTGGCCACCTGATGCAAAAAGCTGATTCATTTGAAAAGACTCTGATGCTGGGAAAGATTGAAGGTGGGAGGAGAAGGGGACGACAGGGGATGAGACGGTTGGATGGTATCACCGACTCAATGGTCATGAGTTTGGGTAAACTCTGGGAGTTGGTGATAGACAGGGAGGCCTGGTGTGCTGCAGTTCATGGGGTTACAGAGTTTGACACGACTGAGAGACTGAACTGAAGTGATATGTTCTTTGGAGAAATGTCTGTTTATGTCTTCTGCCCATGTTTTGATTGGGTTATTTGTTTTGCTGATATTGAGTTGTATGAACTGCTAATAGATTTTGGAGATTAACCCTTTGTCAGTTGCTTTATTTGCAGCCAGGACATGAAAACAACCTAGATGTCTATCTCCATATGAATGGATAAAGAAGTTGGTGTATATCTAAACAACGGAATATTACTCAGCCATAAAAGGAACATATTTGAGTCAGTTGTAGTGAGGTAGATAACCCTGGAGCCTCTTATACAGAGTGAATTAAGTCAGAAAGAGAAAAACAAGTATTGTATATTAATGTGTATGTATATGGAACCTATAAAATTAGTACTGAGGAACCTAGTAGAGAACAGACTTTTGGACACAGCCGGAGAATGTGAAGGCAGGATGAATTGAGAAAGTAGCACTGACATATATACACTATCATGTGTAAAACAGATAATGGGAAGTTGCTAAATAACACAGGAAGCCCAGCCTGGCACTCTGTGATGACCTAGAGGGGTGGGATGTGGGAAGGGGAGGGAGGATCAGGAGGGAAGGAATAAACACACACACACACACACACACACACACATGATTCATTTGTGTTGCTGTATGGCAGAAACCAACAAAACTGTAAAGCAATTTTCCAACAATTAAAAAATATGTAAAATTTTTTTTAAAAGAAATAATGGTGAACACGAGAGGGGTCAGGACATATCTCTTCCTCATGATTAACAAGCTAACTTAAAGTATTCAGACTGATTGATGGGATCTTGGAGCCACTAAAGAACAGAACCCAAGGCTACAAAGACATCTGCTACCTCTAAATTTTAATTTAACTGGCACACTGAGTCCCTTGGCTTACCTTGCTAAAGGGCGTCTGGCTCTATTAACAGCTTCAAGATCAGCATAGCGGAGATCTAGCTGGCAGCCAACTAGAACAACAGGTGTGCGAGGGCAAAAGTGCTTGATTTCTTGATACCACATGGTTTTCACATGATTTAGGGAATTGGGATTAGCGATCGAAAAACAGAGGACCACAACATCGGACCTACAAGGAAATCACAAAAGAAGCTGTATTGCTTTTTCACTTTTTCTCTTTTATCATCAGGATTCCTCCCCTTCCCCATCCATCGAATGCCATATCATTTCACAATTTAAAAAAAAAGACCAGATATTAAAATACATCTCGGAGTCATGCAAACAGCCCATTAAGCCCCCACATTCCAGCACCCACACAGCCTGAGTTCATGTCCATGTTGCACTGCAGGAGGCCTAGGCACTGAAAAGTTCTGGATGAAGTTATTTCACAGGATAGATGGTTACCCAAACTGGACTCAGTCCTGGAACCACCACATGCTGAACTATTTCTATTCATCACAAGAAATAGTTTCAAGATAAAAGGAAATAATAAAAACTACCATTTACCAGTGTAAACAGAAAGGTGATGATGACTCAATGAAATAAAGCGAACAGTTTAAACATTGCAGAAAATGTAACAGGTATTTGCTGTACAGGGTCGGCAAATACACAGAAGGATTTCTGCCCTTCTTCACCCTCAAGCACAAATGTAGAGAGCGCAACCACTTAATCTGTTTCTGAAAAGAAAAAGTCCTGAATTTGCAGGAATTTCCACTTTTTGCTAGGTATAAGGTAAGAAGGTAGTATTTAACAAAAAACTAGCCAGAGTTAGATGGATGGCTAATAAGATGAGAAAATGTTGGAAGCAGACTTATCAAATGTTATATATGACATATAGCAGGTATATGGAAAAAGGAACATTGTTTTGTAGTCAGTTGTGACATAAATCTTCCATGTTTTATATAATAACTTACCATTCTAGAAGCCAAAGAACTGTTTTACAGAACAGTTGTTCAATTATGGTGTTTGATAGATAACTGCTAGAAGGCATCTTTAATAAGAATTATAAACCATCTTTCTAGGTTAAGATATGCAGAATGATGACATTGAAAACATGGAGGCAGAAAAATATAAAGGATAGAAAAAGTTATACCCAAGGATTCAAGACTGTTTTGCAGTTATATTCAGAAATAAACTTACAACTTTATTAGATGTTAATTTATTGCCTTTATTATTTATGTAATGAGAAGAATGAAGTTGATGAATCAAAACACCTTCTTTTTAAATCATTAATGAGCTTTTCTCCCTACATATCAATGAAGACAAATATATATATCCAGGAAACCATAAAATTTCTAAAAATAATCATTTGCAATGCAGCAAACTGCAGGGTGCTTATATTAAATGTAATTCACAAGTTGAGTCTTTAAATTTATATCCAAGAAAAACTGCACCAGACCACAACAAATAGAAAAATCCTGACATTAAAATATTTACAAATTATAAAGGAGGACCTAGAACGCAAAGCAGATGAAGTGTATTAATCTGCATGTTTAAAATGTCCTTGAAATAAAGATCTTATCAAAGATTCTTGGGCACTGGAAAATATAATGTGTGTAAAAATATGCATAACTATATAGACGAAAGGGAAGCATGTCTTGTCTTTGGGATTCTGATTTAGTTAGTAGAATATTCTGTGCACAGTCTTACTTGTAATCAGCATAAATAACGGTATCCAGTAAAGTCAAGAACGCTTTGAATTTTACATTTTTTTAGGAGCAGAGTCTTCTATTATTCATAATACTATTTCTATAGGATATCGGATACAGCTCTGCTATAAGCTTCATCCCAATCATAAAATGAAGCCACCAAGAATTCCAGCACAGTGAGAGTAATATGGTAATATCTGAGGTTCAAAATCATAAAGAAAGAATTGAAGAACTATATCCAGCGCATAAATGTGGAATAGTATATATATATGTGTGTAATAAAATTGTTCTAATTCGTACCTTCTATTTCCATATTAAGGCACGCTGCTATAAAGGAAATCATTCTCAGAGCTTAATTTATATGACAGACATGTAGCAAAATGTCAATTCTGTTATCTAATTTTATGATACAGCATGTGCGGTTTTGAAATCAGAGCTAGCTCGGTTGCCAAGGTTACCGTGCTACCACTCATGCCATTGAACATATACTAGCTGCTATCCAGATGACCTGTAAACAAGTACAGACAGGACCCTGGGGGTTGGAAAAAATGGAATCTCCCGATGAGAACAGCACAATGCCATTGCACAATACAGGTCCGGAGGGCCCAATTTCTAACTGTGTCACATCAATATCTCAGTGCATGAAATGCTGTTGGAAAGCTGGAAAAATAATTCAATGCTCTGTAAATATTTTGCTTCAAAAGGATGATGGTTAAAGAGAAGAGGTTGTGCTGAGAGCAATACTACCTCTGAAGCGAAAATAACTTATTGAGTCAAAATTCTATTTGCATCCTTGAAATGAAGTTATCCATCTTCTAAAAAATTTTTTTAAATGGACATTTAGATGCTCTGAGAATCTGTCCCCATGATTTTACATTGGAAGCAGATAAAAAATTAAATCATATTTGATCTACCAACCTGCTTAAATGTCTTTAACCCTTCTTGATTTAAATACCAATTCAAGTTAAGAAACATGACATACAGATTATACAGAATCTTAGTGTTAAGTCCTGCTGTACAAATGCAGTGTCCTAAAACTGATTTTAAGCAAAAGCCTGAGGATCAATGGATGTAGGGACAGGGCTGTAGAAAGATGCTGCACTGACACATTCCTCCTCCCCCAGCATTCTTTTCTAATTCCTAAATTTCAACACATCAGTATCCTCTATGATATAAACATCTATACAACCAAGTAACTATTTTGAGAATGCCATTTATTCCCTCTAGATATTGAGCCATTTTTCTATCTAGTCGAAGAAGACACAAAACCTGCAGCTAAGAATATCTCCAGCTTTAGGCAGAATTCCAAGGAGCTAGAGATATTAAGTAACTTTTAATCAAAACATTCATTCCTGGGTAGAGACTATTCAATGTCTGACATGAGTTTGTGTTTAAAAATGCCATTCCTGTGAGAGATAAAAAGAAAAAGGCAAGTTCTAGCATTTCTGCTTCCATGGCTCTGTTACATTTTTTTTTTTTTATCTTTGAAGAGTTGTGTTTAAAATAATTGAGTTGAATTTTAAAAAATAGTTGGGAGGGGGAGGTATGATGAGGACATTCGTACATATTAGGCAGCAGAGTTGGCCTAGAAATGACCTCAGGGTTCCTATTTCAGCTGTAAAAAGAATCTGATAGGATTTAAATGGAGTCTTACAGCTATTTGGAGTAGAAAGAATAAGAATTCGAGAATGCTGAGGCAAAAGAACACAGGAGACAAAACTCAAGCTCCAGAACTTGAATACTGAGAAGAGTAAGAAGAGGTTTGGATTTTTTTTTTTTTTTTGACTGAGCTAAGTGGTCTTATTCTTTTAAAGAAAGTCAAGATTACAAAGGATCTAAGTGTATGGTCTTGGTTGCTTGCCTGTGAATGTTTATTTATTTATTTTTTTGAGAAAACTGTGATTTATTGTTTCTAAGGGGAATGTCGGTATAAACGTTTCTCTAGGGTACTGACACATCAAATAATGCCTGTGAAACAATCTGAAGTAAATTCATCAATATGTGTTGAAACAATTGCAGATCTACAGTTTAATGGAGCTGTGGGAGGTAGGGAGGAGACCAGAGAGAGACCTAGTCATCCCCCAAATGCTTGAGCTGATAAAGCTGTCAATTGTAGCAGTTCTTCTTCTATATGAAAAAGTAATAAAAAACAAACAACAACAAAAAAAACCCATTATTTTTTTTGCTATCTTTCAAGGAGAACACTGGACAAAGACAGCATGCGAAAGATTGGCAAAGATATTTGGATAACTTAAGGAATGTATGCAAAGTTGGAGCCAATCTTTGTTGGAGGATTAAAGAAAAAAAATCTGAAAAAATGCAACTTACCCACATATCTTGGGCCAATACAGACTTTAAAAAAATGCACTATATTATTATATTATTTATTGTATATTGCTATGGGCATAGAGTGAAATCTTTTACATTGTCTTTAAAAAATAGATTGCTATTAAATATAAGGTGGATTTTCCTTTTAGGGTAATAATGTGTGTGTGTGTGTGTGTATGTGTGTGTACATATTTTTTCTCTTTCAAGATGGACTTTAAACACATTTGAAATGCCACCCATTCTCCTGGCCAGTCTTTATCATCTAGATTCAAATATAGGAAACTTAGTGGAAAAAGATCAGGGAAGCAAACAGAAACGCAATTCACCCTTTGAAGAAGTGGTCAAAAAGGACAGAGATAATAATATCAAATATTTCTATTAGGAATGAATTGTCCATGTTCTCTACTATCACAAAAGTACTTTCTATCTTCTTAGCTTGTCTTCTCTGCTTTGTCACCACTGTCCAGCTAAAGAGCTGTGGGCCTTGGGTTTTCTTATCTGCTTAAGTGAAAAAAAAAAAAATTGCTAAATTATCCAGGCCAGCATGGGCAACGTGAAGGACAGTAGACTCCATCCAGTCCTCCAGATAGCTGTGAGCAGGACATCCATAGGCTCCCATCCAACTGGCCTCTTCCCAGGGTGCCAGTTCTGGTTTGGTCTCTTGCTAAGACCCTTACACTTGGTGACCAAGAATAAACTAACAATCCTGTTTACCTGAATCTTCTTGGAAGTATATCCTTCTTAACATATACTTTTATACTTCTTCTATGGTAGGATTACATATCTTTATGTCACTATTGCCTATTATTATTTCTTTTTTAAGTAGAGACTCCCATATCCTTTATTGGTAGAGATCATGATCACATTTCAATGGGTGTTTGTTAACATACACAAGTCTTCTTCTGGCAAAGACTCAAGTAGATGTCCCTGACCTCCTCCTCCCTCCCCAGTAACCGAGGTAGGCTCTTTACAGAAACGTTTTCAAAACCATTCATGTCAACAATACACCTTTCATGCATATAGTCTGACAGCGCTGTGCAAACAGACAGATCAAAACATCACAAAACAGCTGGGAGCATGGCAGAAAAAAGGAATGTGTGACACGTGGCTTTGGAAAGTTTTAGTAGGGGAGCAGCCCGGTGTGTATGAGATGTGGAGGGAGTTGTCAGTGATGGTGAACATAAGCACCTGGAGATGAATGGCTGTGTAAACTCATACTCATGGAAAATGGAGAGGCCTGTAGGGGAGCGCCTGGCAGGGGGTCTGGGGAGAGCAGGGCAGAAACATGCAGCGCCCTGGATGTGAGCAGAGAAATCAAGTCAATACTTTACCAATAGCAGTGAGGCTTCTTAAGTACAGATGTTATGTGGGGAAAACTGAAAACACCCTGAAATATATTCAGATTTGGGAGTGATTAGCATGCGCAACTATTTCTCCCAAGCTCGTAATTGTATGTTTAGTAGGAAGCAAATATTTTAAATCAGTCTTCCCCCACCCTCCAAAAATGGGACTAAAGCAATGCACCCTCTTAAGTGTAGGAAAGCCATACCAACATCCCACCAATGCCACCAAATCCTAAGATAGATAATACCCAATCTTAAAAATGGTTGGTTCTGCCATTATAGTGCAAAAATTACAGAAGCCAATGACCTGGTCATATAAAAGCCTGTGTTATCATTCACTGTAACCAACTATTTTTTTAAATTTGATATCCCATTTTTCAATCTATGCTTCCTTTAGTGTACAAATATCTTCTATGACTTATGATGGGGTTATGTCCTGATAAATCCATCGTAAATTGAAAATATCATAAATCAAAAATGTATTTAATAAACCTAACCTACCAAACATCACAGCTTCATTGAGCCTACCCTAAACATGCTCAGAACACTTACATTAGCGTACAGCTGGGCAACATCAATGAACAAAAAGGCCGAATACTGTATACTGAATACTGTGCTGAATGTGAAGAATGCTTGTCTGGGTACAGAATGGTTGTAAATGTATCAATTGTTTACCCTGTTGACTGTGTGGCTGACTGGGAGCAGGGCTAGTACTTGGATATAGCCAACCTGGGGAAAAGATCAGAATTCAAAGTATGCTTTCTACTGAATGTGTATTACTTTTGCACCATCATAAAACAGAAAAATTGTAAGTTAGAGACCGTCTGCATTCTTACACCTCACACAATGATCAGAAAAAGCTGAATGCATATGAAGCCGTGTGAAGCACAAGTAAGTGATTAAAAGAAGCAGTGTAAGCAAGCTCATTTACCTCCTGGTCAATGAAAGCAGGAAACACTGATGCAGAAAAGGCTTCCTTAAAGGAGAAGGTGCAATTGTAGGAATACATTCCCTGCCTACTTCTCCTCATTCTCAATTCTCTCTGGCTTGCTCTGAACCTGCATGACTGAGGAGCTGCCTTCCTTCATGAAGGTGGACGTTTTCTCCTAAGAGCAAGGCTAGCTGCCCCCCTAATGGCGCCTACCTGTCAGCCAGACTGCCAGATGGCAGGGCTCTTGGATTAAACTCCTTGACGCTTCTGAATCCAAACTGTAAACTAGCAAGATCATCCCACCACTTTTACCTAGGCCTCGCCCCAGGCCTCTCTAAAATGATAAAGGTACAGGACCTGCCAAGTCACTTGTGCAGTATCAATAAGCAATCATTCAATCATTTCACCCAGAAATATTAATTGATATCCTACTACATGGCAGGTGCTCTTCCAGACACTGGGGACACAGCAATTAGTTAAAGACACAAATCACTGTCCTCAGTATGCTTATCTGTGTCACGCTTATATTCTACCAGAGAACAGAGGCAATAAGCAAGAAATATAGGCAGAATGTTTAGTATGGTAAATAGTGACAGGGCTATGCAGGAAAGTGGGCAGGGTACTGGGGACAGAAATACTGGAAAGCAGAAGTTGCTGTTGAAAGGCGGTGGCCATGGAGGCCCTACTGAAAAGGTGATATCTCAGTAAAGACCTGAAGGAAGTGAAGGAGCTGACATGTTGATATCTTGGGGGAAGAACACTGTGGAAGAGAAAACATCTAAGGCAAAGGTCCTGAGGCAGCAGCATTCCTGTGGTGTTTCCCTGAAGGTGAGGGGGAAACAGCAAGAGCTAAGCAGAGGCCATGCTGTCTGAAATATGGAGGGCCTCATGGGTGTATGGCTGTTACTCTGAGTGAACTCGTAGATGATTAGGGGCTTTTGAGTTGAATGAAAAAATGTATGTTTTAACAGGATCACCCTACTGCTGTAATAACTCCTAAATAGTGGTGAAGGGTGGGTTGTCAGAAGGCATAAGACAGTAGGAGAGGACAGTTAAAAAAAATAATCATCCAGAGAGAGATGATGGTGACTTTGTCCTGGGAGCAGTACAGGTGCTAAGAGGTGGCTGCGTTCGTTAAATGTGTGGAAGGTCGAGTCACTGGGGCCTGCTGATGGAGCAGGTATGGGACATGAGCAAAAGGAGTTGAGAATGATGCTGGAATTTCTGCTCTGAGCAATTCGTTCTTCCCTGTTCCTGGTACTGACATCTTTAGTTCAGCATTTTAACCCTGTACTGAAACTTTTTATGCTGCTGGCTTTCCCCGCTGCTCTTAGTCTCATCTTTAGGGATTCTGTTTTGTCTCTTTCACAGAGCACAACACAGTGTTTGTAACAAGACAGGCCCTCAGTGACCGCTTATAAAGTAAAAAAGCCTTGTAGATTCTGAAGGATGTAGATGCAAGTGTGTCTACAGACTCAAAATCTAAAAGAAATTTAGGCCTAAGATAAGTCAGTTAGGGGGTATGTTTAACTTTTAATAAAAAAATGATATGTGAGCTATTATATTTCTTCAGACATTTATTGTATAATCTGGAGGAGGAAATGGCATCCCACTCCAGTATTCTTGCCAGGAAAATCCCATGGACAAAGGAGTCTGGTGGGCTGCAGTCTGTAGGGTCGCAAAGCCTCAGACACGATTGAGCACGCATGCAGCTGTATATCATCATCTCTGGTCTATAGCAGAGCTTATCCACTAAATATATATTTTTAAATTATTTGAATTTATCTTAAAATCTATTTGTCCCACCTAATTGGATACTTTCATAATGCCAGAATAAAAATGGATTAATGATCTCTTCTAGGAATTAAGATTATATCCAGAAGCAAAAAGGAAATATAAAGAAATGGGCAGGTTATTTTCAGGATTAATTCTGGGTTAGTTTCACAGAATTAAGGGTTAAGATAACATCCTCCATTTCATAGGCCATCTTGTTTTTCAAAAACACCAAAGTCCCCCAATCTCCAAAAGCACTGAAATAAAAAGATAACCAAGGCAATGAATTTACAAGAGATTTTTGCTAATTTGTTTTATTTTTTGGTAATTCAGTACTTTATCCTTCTAACTGTATTTTCTAGACTGGGGGTAATTGTTCTGGGGAAAGATCAAAGTAGTGGAATAATTTTAGAAATCTGATAAATGGTCAATATTAACAGTAGCTGATAATGACTGTTAAGATTCACCAAGAAAAATATCTGTGAAAGTGGTTTGTAAACCATAAGGTACCAATTATTGTCAGACAAATATGGTTTATGGTTTCAAAAGTCACCAAATATATATCGTGTATACTGTGGTTAATAAGAATGGCAGGACATTCTCAACAAGAGATCTTTCCCTTTGGCTTACCAGCCCATTGATATGGAATTGCTGAAAGATGGTAATAGCATTATCCTGTGAAGATACTGTAGAATTACTCAGCAGTCTCTTTCTCCTTACCACCTATTTTATGTGGGAAAACTGTGCAGGCTGAAACACATTTTTTTTCATCAGAAGATTCCGGTATAGAAACATCACAAACTGTTGTTTTCTCTTTGTCCATGATGAGCAGGCAACACACTTGGCTGTATGTGACCTAACATGTCAAGCTTGCGGTTATTAAGTAGTAACAGAAAAAAGGTCAAAAGAAGGCCGAACACATGACGTTAATGTGTTGAACAGCACATATATTCCTCATCTCTTTACCCATCTCAGCGGCCTCATTATTCATAAGTTTGTGGGATCTTTTGGGTCCACAAATGTTTTCCTGGGCTCAACCACAAAGGACCATTTTTCCCAGCCGTGTGCCCAGTGTTTGGGCAGCAGCCAGCATCCTTCCAGGTCCTGGAACACAAGTGACCCCAGTCATCAGTCAAGCCCTGTTCCTATCTCATCTGGCACTGCTGTTTCCCAAGGACATTTTCATCCCGGGCACAGTACTGGGTTGGGCTCTTCTGATATTTTGTTTTCTGGTTACAATACAAGATGTACCAGCTCAGAGCAGGCAGGACAGTGGGGGACAGTAGGCTGGGGGTGATACAGACACATTTTCTGTGTGCCAGGTGGAGTGGCATCACTACAGTCCTGTGCTTGAGTGCTTCAGCACAGAATCCATAAATTTCTACTACATTAAAATCTTTTAATTACTTGTATACATTTAGTCTAACATATTTTTCTGTTTTGGATTAGCACAAAGCAGTAATAATCCCCCTTCAATTGTTTTACTTAATGCCCTCCTCTACGGGTAAATGGATTAAAAGTATAAGTATACAATTATTTTTTAAATAATTCTTATAAAGAACTTGGAAATGATACCCAGAGGAGAAACAAACTATAGTTGGAAAAACATTAGTGTTAATACATGCAATTCTCTGTTTAAGACTACTCATTCAGAAAAGGCATCCCCTCCCCCGCCTCCACCCAATTTATAAATTCACAGATCTGGCAAAAAGGGAGAGTTCTGAGGGGGTAGCTGACTACACCCCCTCCTTTTTCTCTTGGCCTCACACCATTCTCTGGTTCCAGAAAGAACTGACCATGGTAGACAAAACTGTTACTATTGATGGAGAAACGGAAAACTTTCAGGGAACGTGGTAGACTTTATTCGGTTATTACAGGATACCTGGACAAATGTACCTTCTCAGAAAAAAGCTACAGAATCAAAGTCAAAGACACAGGCCTCTTGGTTGGATTACAGTCCACACAGCTGACGGTTCTATCTCTGGGAAAAGGGGTCCAGCCTGGTTTGGGGACAACATTAGCTTGGAGGTGCCAGAACTATCCCATTTCCTATATTCAGCTATTAAGGATCTGGTCTTATATTTTCCCTGCTAAAGTTGACACAAATAATTTATATTTTCAATGAGAACTAAGTTTACGTTCTATAAATAATCAAAACATATAGTGTCAGCCATGAAAATTTCCTCACATACTATAGACTACTTCGATTGCCCATAAAATTATTTTATCTAAAAAAAATTATTGAGCTACAATTGAAATACACTAAACTCTGGATGGGGCTTCCCAGGTGGTTGGTGCTCATGGTAAATAATCTGCCTGCCAGTGCAGGAGTCATAAGAGATGTGAGTTTGATCCCTGGGTCGGGAAGATCTCCTGGAGGAGGAAATGGCAACCAACTCCAGGATTCCTGCTTGGAGAATCCCATGGACAGTGGAGCTTGGTGGGCTACAGTCCATAGGGTCACAAACAGTCGGACACAAATGAAGTGACTTAGCACACACAAGCTTTGTATAAGTAAAGTACTCAATGTGATTAGTTTTGACATAGGTGTATACTCCTGATTCTGTCATCTCCATCAAGAAAATAAACATTTCTGTCACCCCCAAAGTGTCCCTTGGTAATCCATTTTTCCCTCCACCATCTTTCCCAGGCAACCAGTGATTGATTTTTTGTCACTACAGATTACACTCCATTTTCTAGAATTTTACAGCAATGGAATCACACACAGTGTGTGCTCTTTTCCCCCTGGTTTCCTTCACTCAAAGTCTCTCTCTCTCTAATCTTCCTAAGGTTCTTCCCATTTGGCTGAGGCAAAGAGCATTGTGATATTTCTGTGGCAGCGTTTACCAAAGCGTAGCTTCCTTCTAATCATTCAGGTACTGGCTAAAACCTGCTGACTCACCTCTGCCCAGATCTCTGACATCAGATAGCCAGCGGCTTCGGCACACTCAAGTGTGAGCGCTAGCTGTGCTGTGTGCTCAGTGGTTCACTCGTGCCCGATTTTCTGCGACCCCGTGGACTGTGGCCTGCCAGGCTCCTCTGTCCAGGGAATTTTCCAGGCAAGAATACTGGAGCGGGTAGCCATTTCCTAATCCAGGGGGTCTTCCCAACCCTGGAATAGAACCAGCTTCTCTTGTGTCTCCTATACTGGCAGGTGGATTCTTTACTACTGTAGGGAAGCCTACAGGAACTTGCAGCTTTGGTCTAACCTCTTAGGGAATAACTATTCCCCTCCCTCAGTCCAACCGGCTGCTCTTCCAATGTCTTTCTACCATTTTCTATAACCCAGGCAAGTCTTAGTCTAGTCCTTTATTTCACAGCAGGACTAAATATCTTTAGGAAACAAGCTGCAGTAATTTCCCGAGATCCCTCTAGACCACACATTTAGAAGTGTGGTTTGGATGACTCTTCTATAAAGTATACACACCGGTAACTTTCCTCCCTTTGCTGCTTTGTTATCCATTTATAAAGTCCATCTTCAGGGCCAGGACTTGGGTAAAGAGTGAAGCACTAGCGCCAGGTGAAAAATTTGAAGAGGTGCCCCAAGCCTCAGTAATCCAGATGACCCATATTTTTCCAAAAAATCAAAATTAAAGTTAAAAAAAATCCATGATGAACAAAATACAAAAATTTTAAATGAAGTCAGGACCAGTAACATTTGCCATGCTGAGCCTGAGACAGAAAGAGAAGATAAGTTAACAGTGATCTGACCTTTATTATTATTTACATTTTACACCCAAGGTGAGTGCCTTACATGGCTCACGCTTGCCCTGGCCCTGGTCCGCCTCCGCTGGATATGTTTCTCGGTCCAACAGGCTGTTTGCCATACTGAAATCATCATTAGAATGTTAGTTCTGGCCCAGCAATTAGAATATGCCACGGACAATGAGAGCTACTTCAAAAATACTTTATCGAGGCACATGAGTCGTTTCTTACTTTTCCCCTTGCCTTTAACCGCAAGTACAGACAATATCAGACAAAGACATAAACACTGGTCGCCCACGGTCCTGAATTTTTTAACGGGCCTCAACCAAGCATTCAAGATGGGATGCATTAATGCTATATCTGGTTACCTGGCCTTCAGTGTGAAACTAGAGCCATCTTATCTCAACAGACACACAGAAACCATCGCTCTGATTGATGTTATCATTTAAAACACATACTGTACTTCTCACTGGGCCTAAAAAACACTTGAGAAAAATCAGTGTGTAAGAATAATCTGTATAATAAATGAGTTCCAAATGGACTGAAAATATGCCTGGAGACTCTTTGGAGTAAGGGCAATACAATGACTCTGCATGCCTGTGTTCAGCTGTGGGGAGAAAGCAAGCCATACAAAGCACTCAAGGGTCCCACTCACTCTCAGAGTGTGCTTGGATGTAGCCTTTTTCCTGGAAATGAAAGGACTCCTGTTTAGCCACTCATTGATGTAATAAAGAGAATTAAATTATTAGCTACATATTAAAGAACTTAAGAGGAACAATAGAATATTAGTTACAGCTGGGGAAAGATGGTGAACACTGGTCTTCCATGCCCACAGAAAATACTGCAATAATTAGACTGGACTGAGAATAAATGTGAAGTTGGTCATCAGTCATCGTCAGCAGCCACCACAGCCTGAGGGAGAGAGAGGAAACGGGCTTTGGAGCCAGACAGAACTACCAGGAAGAGTTCAGTACCACTCTTTCCTACCCCTCTGACCTTGGCCCCTTTCTGTGCATGCTAGCTCAGCTGTGAAATGAGCCTACTTTATAGGGTCACCGCAAGAATCACACGGCAACAAGATACGTAGAGCACAGACCTGGCTTGTGGGGAGCTCTGATTAAATTGTAGCTGCTGTTATCACCACCTCCAGCCCCATAAGCTTTGTGTGTTTAAAGGTTATCTGACCCCAAGACACAGCAATGGTGAAGGTTTTCAAGGAAAGAGAACAATAATATTGGTAATTATTTATGTGTGTGTGACTATAGTGGGGGCCTAGGCACCCTGTTGAAGGCAGAGCCTACCCTACTTGTCTACATTTCAGTGCCAGGCACCTAAGTGTGAGTACTTCCTTCTTTTTTTTTTAAACTTTACATAATTGTATTAGTTTTGCCAAATATCAAAATGAATCTGCCACAGGTATACATGTGTTCCCCATCCTGAGCCCTCCTCCCTCCTCCCTCCCCATACCATCCCTCTGGGTCGTCCCAGTGCACTAGCCCCAAGCATCCAGTATCGTGCATCGAACCTGGACTGGCAACTCGTTTCTTACATGATATTTTACATGTTTCAATGCCATTCTCCCAAATCTTCCCACCCTCTCCCTCTCCCACAGAGTCCATAAGACTGTACTTCCTTCTTATAATATTTCTAAGGGAAAACTCTTGAGTGATATCCCTTTAAAAAGAGCCTTTTTTTTCCTTGCCAAAAAAGAGCAGCTGATTACAGTCATGGTTATCATGTACAGTTTTGTTCTTGACATTTTAAAAGATCCAGGAAAGAGCTTCCAAAGTTCATCTGAAAGTGGGTGGAAAGTAGGCAGTAGGAAGAAGAAAGGCTACTAGAGAGGTGGAGTCATTCGCTCCAGACAAGGAGGGTTTGAAAGATTTCAAACATGTTAGGTAAGGGTCAGGATATGATGCCACTCTGCTGCCTTTCATGTCCGTCCAATAGAAGGACTCCTGTCACTACCTTTTTCTTGGATGGATGATCTCCCTTCCTGGAGAAAAGGGATCGGCCAGATGACTTTTTGAGATCTCTTCTCATTCTAGCCATTGTAAAAATATTAAGAGCAAAAGAATACCCAGTCCTTCAGCGTGTGTGTGTGTGTGGGGGGTGGGGGGGTGGTGGTGGTGATTTCAGTTTCATTCTGTTTAAAATGAGGTCGATGTAGCTTGTCACAGTGGAAAGAGTGGGAGCCAGGACTCAGGCAGAGCTGAATTTGAATCTGGTTTTGAAACTCACAATTGGGCAGGTTATGAGAAAAGAATTCAACTCCCTCCTCAACTGTGACCTGGAGATAATCTCTGCCTCCCAGAGTTCCTGGAAGGATTAACTAAACCAGTGCTGGCAAAGCACCTAATATTTTGACTGACACACTGTAGGGCTTTGATGAATTAGAGCTATTAATGTAATTGGCTAAAAAAATTAGCTGACTAGTTACCTTTAAGTCATAATAAGAGCTATGACATTCTGGTTGTAGTTATACCACACTAGCAAAATAGCAAATTCAAGTCTGCAGACTGACACCACCCGGGCCCACTCTGCAAACTAGAACTTGTTTCGGCCAAAGAAGGCTTGGAGTGGTAACTCGTTGACCAGCTTGGTGCTCAGAAGCAAAGGAGACTACAGGTGAGGTCTAAGGCATCTTGGTGTGAATCTGCTTTCTCTCACTGTCACCCTAAGAATCAAATGAGTTATTTTTAAAAGGTTCCAAATACATTTCCAAGTCTAAGGAATATATCACATCCCACCGACTTGTAATTCACACTAAGTATAGTAAAAACACCAGTCAAAAAACAGGTCTGCAAACCAAATGGAATGTCAGAAACTGTAATTATGATTTTTTTCCTGCGCAAATGATAGGGAGCTAAAAATGGAAGTTACCCAGAAATTAAAACAGCCCTTGCACAGCAGTGAAAGGCAGTGGTCAGAGCCCTGTACTGAGGAAAAGAAGCCTCTACTACCAGACCCGGCCATAAGACGTAATTTTCTGGTGCTACCTCAACGTGGTATGACATATTTAGTGTTTACACAGAGATTCTGTAATCCAGGACAGAACAGCTCCGGTTTCTGTTCCTGACCAGTGGCAGGGTCTGTGGCAGGAAGCCTGGAGGCTTGGAGAATAGGAAAAGAGAGAGGATACACGAGGAAGAAACATCCACATGAAGTGAGGCCCATGAGGGGCTTAGCCAGAAACACGGGAGGGTTTCCTGAGTCCTTCTGTGTTGCTCAAAGAATCAGACTTGGCTTGGAAAGCACGTCCTGTTTCCAGCAAAGAGGGCAGTGGATGGGTTACAGTCGATAGAACTAAACATTAGATAAAGGAGCAGAACAATGCACTGTGTACTGATAGAGTCACATGAGAGACCAGCTTATTTTTGTTGGGAGTGACCAAGCACAGGCATGACATGTAAAATGACCCCAGATATATCAGGAAGCTGGAGGAGGCCCAGTGGAGATGCTTGTCGATATCAGGTCTGTGAAGGTCACTGTGCCATTAAGTCAACCCTAAGCAGGAACCTCACATGGTAACGAAGTAGCCCTTATATTACCAAAAGACCAGTTTTACATGGTGGAGTGAACTTAAAATTCGTCACCTCAAATACATAAATTTCAAGTGGCAATAAGCCACTGAGCTGTCGAGATTGCCTACAGAAGCTAAACCCAGTATCTCAGTAAGTTCATTTTTATTCACCATACCTTTTTAGAAGCTGGGGTACAAACAGTCCTTTGAAATCTATGTATTTATTCTTACTTTGCTTCCAGTCATCATTTAACTATGCTTCCTTAAAACCTCAGGTATTACAAAATCTGACAGCATAGTACTTATAAGCAGGTTCATTGATTCTTATTTTTGTGTGTGTATAATAATGAGATAACAGAAAAAAAAACCCAAATGGCAACTAAGATAAGAATCAAGAACATCACATAAAGCAAAGAGAAAACAAACTAGGAAACTCAAGAAGAAATGTATTATCTCTGCTGGATATTAAGTTCAAAAGTTCCTGTTCAAGGGGACATTAAAATCAAAGTTTTACTTCTATATACTTCTTTCCCCCCTTGAATAAACTGGCCTAAACTGCAGATTATTTCAGTGTGTGAATGACTGAAGGGAGTAGGGCAAACCCTTTCAGCAGTTTATTCAGTACTCCAGACCACTTGGGTAAGTGCCAGTAGGAGTTCAGAGGCTTATGAAAGCTACCGGCTTGAAGAAAGAGAGGTCCTTTCAGAAATGCTTATCTCAATACCAAGGAGTAAACTCAAGTGTTTGGGGGTATCTAACTAATGCCATCCTGTGAGGTAGCATGATGTTTTATGTTAAAAAAGATCTAAATTCTAAACTTAAAAAGACATGCCTTTACTTATGAGTTAAGGGGTAAGGAAATCTCTTCCTCATCTGGATTTTGACAGTTCACAGATGCGCCGAGAGGGACTTTAAGACAGCTGGAGTCCTGGAGATGCCGATGGAGTTATGGTGACAAGGAGAAGTTGCTAAATATTTTACGGTTCTGTGACCTTGTCCCCACTCATATTATTGTCCTTCTAGATTTATCTTTCCTTTAGTGGACTTTTTCCTCCTCCTTATTTTTTTTTAATGAAAAATAGACATTAATGCTTCAGTTCATTTTGGAAATGTACCTTTGTGAATGATTTCAGAGATATTTTTGTTTTTTTTTTAAAATGACCTTCAAATAAAGATAACAGACTTTTCAGACAGCAAAGCCCAAAGCAAGTAACATCAGACTCTGTAGAATGGTCATCAAAAGACAAAAGAGACCTTCTGAAGAGGGGTGGCCAACTGCTAAATAAACTTAAAACATTTTAAGAGTAGGCAAATAAAGTATTACTGAGGGAAACAATAATCAAAGTAGCCCAAGATTGGCACATACAACAGAATCCTCATCCAGCAGACATTCAATTTAACTAGCACCGGTTGTTTTAAATAAAGTATTTCCTGGGAGGAACCAAGTGGCCATGAAGACTGCTTTTCTTGACATCAGGAAATAATGTCTTTTTTTTTTTTCTTTTTTAAGGCACAGTGCAGAAACCAACACATTTCAAGGCCATGTGATGTGGTTTTTGTTGATTCATGAAGCAGAGATGGGTTTGGGAGAGGAAATTGTATTCAAGTTGAACTGAACTGCACTAGTCTTGGCTTACCTGCCATATGCAAAACGCCTGTCTTTGTGATGATCTCCAAAAGTGTCCCAAAGCCTGAGAGAAACGCTCACTTCATCAACGACATCCCGGGAACGTTCCAAGACCTGCAGAAGAGAGAGGGCACCAATTCGCTGTCAATCAGAAGTTCCCCAGGGGAAGAATCCCTAGGTCATCAGCCCTCAAAGCCCCCGAGATTCACTTGCATTTAGTTTTCTCCTTCCAGCTAACAGGACTTAACTAAGTCCTACTCTTCTTCCTGAAACCATGTGTCCTAAAAACCCTCACTCAGGATACCAGAGCCATACACCAAATCAGCTTTCTCCTTTTGTTTTCTCTTGCTGCATGAAAAAGGGGAGTTCTATCTTGAACTCATAAGTTAAGTTCTTCCTCTGCTTTTTAGAAATCTGGGTATATTCT
Source organism: Bison bison bison (assembly GCF_000754665.1). Classification (NCBI taxonomy): domain Eukaryota; kingdom Metazoa; phylum Chordata; class Mammalia; order Artiodactyla; family Bovidae; genus Bison; species Bison bison. Next base: position 5,400,267 of record NW_011494952.1, on the reverse strand, counting down.
ATAGCCTACAATAAGCCATAATGGAAAAGAATATAAAAAATGTCAACATATATATATATATATAACTGAATCCCTTTGCTCTATAGCAGGAAGTAACAAAACACTGTAAATCAACTAGACTTCAATTTTAAAAAATCACATAAATAAACATATCTCCCAAATAAATCAAAATCAGACTGGCGACAGCAATGATGTATCCTTAGGATTCTAAAGAAACCCCATCTATCTCACCTCCTGGCAGACTCGGTACTGGTCAATGGCCCACACGGTGGGGACGTGGGTAGCCAGCAGCTGGTACTGTGTCAGCGTTGTATTACATGCTCTGGCGCAGATCAAGCGTGTCTTCCCCACAGCATTGTCTCCCACAACCACGCACTTGATGGTTTCCACGTTGGGTCTTTCGTAGTCCATGTCAGCGTCCATTTATAAAACTCTGGAAGAAGAGAGTGGATACCACACGTGAGACATCAGGGCTCTCCAGAGCAATCAAAGATGGGAGGGGGTCAGGCAGTTTTCCCTTGGCCCAGGCGCTCCTATGGAGGTGCCCGAGCCTAAGCCAGAAGTTTGGAAGTTCCTACGAAGCCGAACTGAAACTCAACTTTTCTTTTTATATCTCACACAAGTACAAAAACACCGGATTGTTATTTTGACCCCAAACGGTTTATCCCGGTTAACGTGTTATTTTCTCCTTGGTTTTCTCTAAACACAATCTGACTACTGGAGCTCCATCCAGGCGAGTCAGGGCTGCTGGCACATATTCTAAATTCACTAGCTACTCATGTTGACCCCCTAAACAACTGGGCACCTGTGGGTTTAACCTTACACATTCTGGCATAACCAGCCTTTGCAATAATGTCCATTATAATCTTCCAAAGACCCAAGATCTCTTTTTGACAGAAAATAGCAAAATTCTATAAAGCAATTATCCTTCAATAAAAAATAAATTAATTAAAAAAAAAATCCTATAGGTTCTAAACTATCCTGGTGACTCAGAAGAGGATCCAAAGTGCAAGCAGAAAGGACTATCTGACTTTAAAGAAGAGTGAACTGTGTGAATTTTGATATCTTGCTGAAATTGTATTTATATTCATTCATGAATTTTTATTAATCAAATTCATTAAAAATATCTTCTTAAGAGAAGCACTATAAAGCAGAATTAAAAAAAAATTCTTCCTGAGAAGAATCTGCAGCATATGGTAGAGAATGATTTTATTAAGATGAGGGGCTCCCTTGGAGACAGCTTCCCAGGTGGTGCTAGTGGTAAAGAACCCTCCTGCCCAATGCAGGAGAGGCAAGAGATGCGGATCCGATCCTTGGGACAGGAGGAGGGTGTGGCAACCTGCTCCAGTATTCTTGCCTGGACAGAGGAGTCTGGTGGGCTACAGTCCATATGGTCTCAAAGAGTCAGACACAAATGAAGTGACTTAGCATGCACACTATTTTGGAATATTTCTGAAACCATCAAAAAAGGTTTAAAGAGGGTTGCTGGGTGAGGGGTGAAGAGGCAGAGGGAAAGCTGCTGGCAGCCCCACTTCCCCCAAACAGGAGCCCCCACAAACTGCGGTGTGGACTGCTTCCCTGCATCAGCTGCATGGGTGGCCAACCACGTGAGATTTTAATGTACTGTGATTGCTCTTTTGAGTAAGTCTGTTGTTAAACTGAGAAAACTAGTTAGATGGTAATTTTTAAAAATGAGTTCATAATGGTCTTAATAGCCATGGTTAAAAAAATGCTCAATCAAAGCAAGATCCTCTATGACCCACCTCCCAGAGTAATGGAAATAAAAACAAAAGTGAACAAATGGGACCTGATTAAATGTAAAAGCTTTTGCACAGCAAAGGAAACTATAAGCAAGGTGAAAAGACAACCCTCAGAATGAGAGAAGATAATAGCAAATGAAACAGCTGACAAAGGATTAACTTCCAAAATATACAAGCAGCTCATACAACTCAATGCCAGGAAAACAAACGACCTAATCAAAAAGTGGGAAAAAGACCTAAACAGACATTTCTCCAAAGAAGACATACAGATGGCTAACAAACACATGAAAAGATGCTCAACATCACTCATTATTAGAGAAATGCAAATCAAAATACAATGAGATATCACCTCATACCAGTCAGAATGTCCATCATCATCAAAAAGTCCACAAACAATAAATGCTGGAGCGGGTGTGGAGAAAAGGGAATACTCTTGCACTGTTGGTGTGGATGTAAATTGATATAGGCACTATGGAAGACGGATGGAGATTCCTTAAAAAACTAGGAATAAAATCACCATATGACCCAGCAATCCCACTCCTAGGCATATAACCTGAGGAAACCAAAATTGGAAGAGACATGTGTATCCCACTGTTCACAGCAACACTACTTACAAGAGCTAGAAGATGCAAGCAACCTAGATGTCCATTGACAGATGAATAGATAAAGAAGTTGTAGAACATAAACACAATGGAATATTACTCATCGATAAAAGGGAACGCATTTCAATCGGTTCTAATGAGGTGAATGAACCTAGAACCTATTATACAGAGTGAAGTGAGTTAGAAAGATAAATATCATATTCTAATGCATATATATGGAATCTACAAAAATGGTACTGAAGAATTTATTTACGGGCAGCAATGGACAAAGAGACATAGAAAATAGAATTATGGACATGGGGAGAGGGGAGCAGAGGGTGAGATGTATGGAAAGAATAACATGGAAACTTATATCACCATATGTAAAATAGGAATTTACTGTATGGCTCAGGAAACTCAAACAGGGGCTCTGTATCAATCTAGAGGGGTGGCATGGGGCAGGAGATGGGAGGGAGGTTCAAAAGGGAGGGGATATATGTACACCTATGGCTGATTCATGTTGAGGTTTGATGGAAAACAACAAAATTCTGTAAAGCAATTATCCTTCAATAAAAAATAAAAAAAAAAATGCTCAGAGTGGGGCCTGATACATAACTGGGACTCAGTATATGTTTAATTCATTCGATGTAAGAAAAATGATAATTTGGATAATGTGAGATAAAAGGTATAAAAGGAGAGGTAGAAGGAACAATATTAAGAAGAACTGTGTTTCTGCACAGTTAGGACCATCTGAACATAGATAACAGCATCACAGGAGGTGTTAAACCCGAGGATGGAGAACTATTTGGCAGGAACAGAATGGAGTGATTCAAGGAAAAGATGTGTGGTGAGGTTAAGGTCTGAGCCTACACTGTGAAGAGGCTTAAAATAGATACCTGTCCCCCAGCTGGCAAATGCTGATATTTTGAAGGTCTTGGGTTGGAAATGAAAGTCTTTAAATATCTCCAATTCTGATGATTATCCAGGTGTGATGACTCTAAAAATCAATCTCTTTACAATTCAGCCTTAAAATTCTGTGGTTTTATCAGTTCTTGATTTAATAGTATAACATGGCAAAAGCATGACTTGCCATGTTTCCAGTGATTCCTAAATACTGGCCCTAGAACATCTGGCAATGCCTGGAGGCATTTTTAGTTATCCCAGTGGGGTGGAGGGAGGTGCTATTGGCTTCAGGTAGGCAGAGGCCAGAGATGCTGCTAAACATCCTACAATGCACAGGACGGCCCCTGCAACAAAGGATTATTCAGCCCCAAATACTACAGTGGGGGAGCTGGGAAATCCTGCTTTCGGTGCATGGGAGTTTGAGTCCTCGTCTCCCCTCTTTCTGGCCATTTTATGTGATTTTAGGCAAGTTATCTGCACCATCTGAGCCTCAGCTTGCTCATCTGTTAAGTGGGAATTACAGTACCCTGATTTCCTAATGTCATGAGCAGAAGGTGAACTGAGGTTCTCAGCCACTGGTGTAATACCTGACACACAGATGCTTCCAAAATTATAATCATGATGTTGAAATGAATACTTAGAGACGACAACAAAAGTGAGTCAGGTGGAAGACCAGAATTAGATGCAAAAATCATGAACTTAAGACTCATAAAGACCTATACAAAGGATACACTTTAGTAGAGCAATTAAAGATAATTTATTGAAAACTTAAGACCCTAAGTACAAAATGGAGCACAGCTGACCTGATAAAAAGAAGGCCATAAAAGTTCTAGGTGGGGAAGGGGAGAAGAGGAGGTCACAGGTAGCTAAAGGATAATTGAGTTGGAAAGCTAGGTTAAAGATCTTTTTATGCAGCATTTCTAGATTATAGAATAAAAACAGCAGCACTTCATAACAGTCTTTGACAAGCTTCTGGTGCTATTACCATGGGATAGGCTGTGTCAGAAAAAAACAGGTTCCATTTGGAGACTCACAACTCTGAAACCTAAGGTCTATTATTTTGAATGTCCTACGTGACATTCAAACTTTACTTTTTGGAGTGAATTTTACTTTTTTAGATAGATAAAATGGGCTCAGATGGTAAAGAATCTGCCTGCAATGCAGGAGACCTGGGTTTGATCCCTGGGTAAGGAAAATTCTCTGGAGAAGGGAGTGGCAACAGTATCCTTGCCTGGAAAATTCCATGGACAAGAGGAGCCTGGTGGGCTATAGTCTATGGGGAGTCTCAAAGAGTCGGACGTGACTGAGCGACCAACACTTTCACTTTCTTTAGGTAGATAAAAGTCAAATAAAGCCAATCCATTAAATTTGGAAGAATGTTTAGATTTAGTAAAAATTTGGACACAATACAAAAAATCTAAAACTGGTTTTCTTATTGGCTTGTGAACTTCCTTTGATAGCAACCCCAAAGAGGAGTCCCCCAAATAACTTGAATCATGGCAGCTCTGGTGGAATAGCTGCACAGCTTTTACAGACGATGACTTTCAGGGGGGCAGAAGCCCTCCTGGCTTTATATTAAGGCCGTGGTTACAAAAATATCATTACTTATTTATAGACACATCTCATGCACGGTCCTAAAAAGAATTTCTGGGTCAAAGGTCATAATAACATCCGCTGGTCCTCTAATCTCTAACAGTCTGCACAAAATCAAAGTGACTGCCAAAAGGTGCTGAGCTCTGCGCCAAGGGGACAACATGTAAGGACGTGAAAGGCAGGCGGAATGAAATCCTCTCAGCCCGGATCACGCACTCTACATGGGGCATTTCCAGGAAGAGCGTGCTGGATTTCCAAAATCTGAGGTTCCACATCTTTCCTCTTGGGTAGAAATTTATTTAGCAGCAATCTAAAAAGTACTTTAAGAGTCTGAAATCACAGTCAAAGATGTAAACTCATGCTATTCTTGTAAGCCAATTATTCATCTGTTACACATAAACAAATATTATAATTATAAACATATGCAATTGTATCGTTCTTTGCTTGTTATGGGCTCAAATTTATCCGTATCTAGCACTCTTATGGTTGCATGAGCTCTAAGGACCATCAGAATAATAACTATCTGGTTTCTGATTTTTATTTACCTGGGAAGAGAATAATAAATATTCATTTAACATTGTTAATAAATATCACCACCATAAATCCAGCTGGCCTCTTTTGTCTTTAGATCTATATCTGAGGAGACTAGGAAGGTATCAAAAGGAAAAGAACAGCTGGGAAGAATTGAGACTGATACCATGGCAGCTCTGTAAAAAAAGTGAAAGTTAAAGTTGCTCAGTATTGTCCAATTCTTTGCGACCCCATGGACTGTAGGCAGATTCTTTACCATCTGAGCCACCAGGGAAGCCCAAGAATACTGGAGCAGGTAGCCTATCCCTTCTCTGGTGGATCTTCCCAACCCAGTAATGAAATCAGTTTCAAGTAGGTTTTGAGTGAGATTAAACCTACTTGAAACTGATTTCATACTTTCACTGACTCTTCAGGATATGAAGGCTGATAGTTAAAATGCTATCTGAAAAATCTACTTACATACTTTTTTGAAGTCAAAAGTTTGTTTCAAGAGGGAGGGGACATATGCATACCTCTGGCTGATTCATGTTTATGTTTGACAGAAAACAACAAAAGTATGTAAAGCAATTACCCTTCGATTAAAAAAGTTTATTTTAAAACAAGTAAGTGGTAAAATAAATGCAAGAGGAGAAATAACATGTTACTACAGAAATGCAAAAAACCATAAGAGACTACTACAAACAATAGTATGCCAACAAACTGGAGAACCCAGAAGAAATGGACAAGTTTATAGAAACATACAGCCCACCAAAACTGAACCAAGAAGATACAGAAAATCTGAACTGACCAAAAGGGAAATAGGATCTGTAACTAAAAAAAAATTCTTTACAAACAAAAGTCCAGGACTGGATGGCTTCACTAGGGAATTCTACCAAACATATGAAGAAGAACTTACACCAAAACATCTCAAACTCTTCCAAAACACTAAAGGGGAGGGAACACTCCCAAAGTCATTCTATGAAGCAAAGACACTACCAAAAAATTACAAGCCAATATCCTGGATGGATACAGATGCAAAAATCCTCAACAAAATATTAGCAAACTGAATAAAAAAACCCAAAAAAGGGTCCTACAACATGACCAAGTTGGATTCATCCTCGGGTCACAAGGATGGTTCAGCATATGTAAAATCAATGTTATATCACATCAACAATAGAAAAGACATAAGTCAAAAGATCATCTCAATAGATGCAGAAAAAGCAACGGATAAAATTCAATATCCACTCGTGATAAAAACTCTCAGGAAAGTGGGTATAGAGGGAACATATCTCAACATAATAAAAGCTATTTATGACAAACTCACAGCCAACATAATACTCAATGGTGAAAAACTGAAAGCCTTCCCACTAAAATTTGGAACAAGAGAAGGATGCCAACTCTCACCACTTTTAGTTAACACAGTATCAGAAGTCCTAGCTATAGTAATCAGACAACAGCAACAAAAAGAAAGAAAGAAAGAAGTGTCCATATTGGAAGGGAAGAGGTAAAATTGTCATTATATGTAGATAACATGCATATGAAAATCGGAAAGATTCCACACAAAAACTATGAGAACTAATAAACAAATTCAGCAAAGTAGCAGGATACAAGATTAATATACATATATCTGTTGCATTTCTTTACAGTAACAATGAAATAAAAGAAAGTAAAAAAAAAAAAATCACTTTTAACATCATGTCCAAAAAAAAAAAAGCCCCCTAAAACAACAAAACAAAACCTAGGAATAAACCTGACAAAGGAGGTGAAAGATTTACACTCTGAGAACTCTAAAACATTGATGAAGGAAACTTAAGATGACTGAAAAGAAATGGAAAGATATTCCATGGCCTTGGAATTGGAAGAATTAATATTGTTAAAATGGCCATACCATCCAAAGCAAACTATGGATTTATTGCAATCCCTATCAAATTTTTCACATAACTAGAGCAAATAATCCTAACACTTATATGGAGTCACAAAAGACCCAAAGCAATTGAGGAAAAAGAACAAAGATGGAGGCATATCCTTCCCAGACTTCAGATAATACTACAAAGCTACAGTAATTAAAGCAGTGTGGTACTGGCACAAAAAGCTCTATTCTCTGTAGAATAGAGAGCCCAGTAAGAAACCCTCAAACCTACAGTCAATCTTTGACAAAGGAGGCAAAAATATACAATGGACAAAAGACAGTCTCTCTGGCAAGTGGTGTTGGGAAAGCTGGAAGAGCCACATGTAAGTCAGTGAAATTAGAACACTCCCTTGGACTTCCCTGGTGGTCCAGTGGTTCAGAATCCATCTACCAGCACTATTTACAATAGCTGGGACATAGAAGTAACCCAGATGTCCATCGACAGAGGAATGGATAAAGAAATTGTGGTATGTATATACAGTGGAATATTACTCAACCATAAAGAGGAATGAATCTGATTCAGTTCTAGTGAGGTGGATGAACCCAGAGCCTGTTATTCAGAGTGAAGTAAGTCAGAAAGAGAAAAACAAATATCATATATTAACACATATATATGAATCTAGAAAAATGGTTATTGATGAACCTATTTTCAGGGCAGGAACAGAGATGCAGACATAAAGATCAGACTTGTGGACACAGTGGGGTAAGGAGAGGGTGGAATGAATTCAGAGAATAGCATTGAGGCATATACACTACCATATGTAAAGCACATAGCTAGTGGGAAGTTGCTGTATAACAGAGAGAGCTCAACCTGGTATTCCGTGATGACCTAGAGGAGTGGGATCGGCTCGGGGGTGGGAGGGATGTTCAAGAGGGAGGGAACATATGTATACTTATGACTGATTTACCTTGTTGTATGGCAGAAACCAATACAATATTGTAAAGCAATTATCTTCCACTTAAAAATAAAATTTAAAAACATAAAACATTTGCTACTGCTACTGCTGCTGAGTCACTTCAGTCGTGTCTGACTCTGTGTGACCCCATAGACAGCAGTCCACCAGGCTCCCCCATCCCTGGGATTCTCCAGGCAAGACACTGGAGTGGGTTGCCATTTCCTTCTCCAATGCATGAAAGTGAAAAGTGAAAGTGAAGTCGCTCAGTCATGTCCGACTCTTAGCGACCCCATGGACTGCAGCCCACCAGGCTCCTCCATCCATGGGATTTTCCAGGCAAGAGTACTGGAGTGGGGTGCCATTGCCTTCTCCGAAACATTTGCTAAAGTCCCCATAAAAAGAAGAATCCATCTGTCAATGCAGGGGACACAGGTTCAATCCCTGGTCTAGGAAGATTCCACATGCTGTGTGGCAACTAAGCCCCTGTGCCACAGCTACTGAGCCCACGTGAAGCTGGCACATCCCAGAGCCTTGATCTGCAACGAGAAAAGCTATTGCAGTGAGAAGCTCGTGCCCTACAATTAAGAGGTGCTCCCACTCGCTACAACTAGAGAAAGCCCATGCAGCAGGGAAGACCTAGGGCAGCCAAAAATAAATAAACAAAAAGGAACAGTCCCTCATCCACACACTAAAATTAGCTCAAAATGGCTTAAAGACTTAAATATAAGACATGACACCATAAAACTTCTAGAAGAAAACATAAGCAATACATTCTCTGACATAAATCATAGCAATGTTTTCTTAGGTCAGTTTCCCAAGGCAAAAGAAATAAAAACAAAAGTAAACAAATGAGATCTAAACTAACTTACAAGCTTTTGCACAGCAAAGGAAACCATAAACAAGCCAAAAAGACAATCTATGGGTTAAGAGAAATTATCTGCAAATGATGTGATTGACAAGGGACAAATTTCCAAAATATACAAACAGCTCATACAGCTCAATATACATTAAAAAAAAATCAAAAAATGGGCAGAATATCTAAATAGACACTTCTCCAAAGAAGACATACAGGTGACCAAAAGGCCTATGAAAAGATGTTCAACATCACTATTAGAAAAATGTAAATCAAAACTACAATGAGGTATCAACTCACACCAGTCAGAATGGCCGTCATCAAAAGTCTACACATAATAAATACTAGCGAGGATGAACCCTCCTACACTACTAGTGGAAATGTAAATTGGTGCAATCCCTATGGAGAACAGTATGGAGTTTCCCCCAAAAAATTAAAAACAGAGTTATCATATGATCCAGCAATCCCAATTCTGGGCATATATCTCAGAAAGATGAAAACTCTAATTTGAAAAGATATGTGCACCCCCAATGTTCATAGCAGCACTGTTTTCAGTAGCCAAGACATGGAAGCAACCTAAGCTGTGTCTATCAGCAGATAAATGGATATAAAGAAGCGTGTGCACAGGTGCATGCACACACACACACACATATTCTCACAATGGAGTATTACATAGCTGTCAAAAAGAATGATATAATGCCATTTGCAGCAACATGACCTAGAGATCATCATACTAACTGAAGTAAGTCAGACAGAGAGGACAAGTATCACGATACCACTTCTACCTAGAATCTAAAAAAAGGATATAAATGAACTTCTTTACAAAACTGAAACAGACTCACATATATACAAAACAAACTTATGGGTACCCAAAGGGAAAGGTGGGAGGAAGGGATAAGGTAGGAGTTTGGGATTAACAGATACACATTACTATACATAGAATTGATAAACAACAAGGACCTACTGTATAGCACAGGGAACTATATTCAATATCTTGTAATAACTTAAAATGGAAAAGAATCTGAAAAAGCACACATACATGTATATATATATGTATGTATAAGTGAATCACTTTGTTGTATAACTAAAACTAACACAACATTATAAATCAACTATTTCAATATCAAAAGAAAAAACTGGTACATGAATAAGACATTGTGGAGGCTGGGAAGTGAAGGACTTAGTGAGCTACTGCTCTGCAGACTAGCCTCCCTCCACTAGGTTGACTTGCAACAGTGTGGTCTTGATCTTCTGCCTATCGAGTTATCCCGCCTTGCTTGGTTATCTGGCCCCTGCCATTATCACTGTCATGTGCTAGACTTTACCTCACGCTTCCACATTCGCCAGCAGCTTGGTCCTGTGTGCTCAGGATGATGCAGCCCATACCCAGCCTCGCAGCTTCTTCACCTCTTCAGTGCCAGGGATATTCAGCACCCTCTACTTGAGGCATGCATAGCTTTTAGCCATGTGCTGGATATTGTCATCACCCAGAAACATTTTACCTCTGAAATCTCCAATCTCGAGATTCTGCTCTCAGAGCAAAACCCCCTATCTTTACAGCTTGTGCTGTGTGAAATATGGCCACAGCAGCAACTGCCATGAGGAGCTAGAATCTATTTCCCTACCTCTTAAATAAGTGACTTCCTGGCCCAACTCAAAAGAATCTGATGAATGCGATGCTGTGTGAGTTTTGGAATCAAGGCCTCCACAGGTCCTGCATGCTGATGGAGCAAGGTCTTGAGGCCTGCCCAGTGGAAGATAAGAACTCAATGAGGAAGACCGAAGCAGTTTGGCTGTTGGCCATCACCAGAGGACACATAATGTCAGGTCATCTTGGATCTTCTAGGCCAGCCAACCTTCCAGCTGAATGTCGCTTTATGAGTGAACCTGGGTGAAACCAGCTGATGAATCACCCGGCCAACCTACAGAATCATAACAAATAATAAACTGTTGTGTAAGCCACCAAGTTTTGGGGTGGTTTGTTACATAGCAATAGTTAGCTGAAACATGCACATCCTACTTTAGGAAGACCTCCAGAACCTTGACTTCTCCATTTAAAATATACCACATACATAGAGCTGTTTGTTGTTTAGTTGCTAAGTTGGGTCTGACTCTTTTGCAACCCCCTGGACAGTGGCCCGCAAGGCTCCTCTGGCCATGGGATTTTCCACGCAAGAATACTGGAATAGGTTGCCATTTCCTTCTCTAGAGGATCTCCCTGACCCAGGGATCAAACCCACATCTCCTGCATTGGCAGGTGAATTCTTTACCACTGAGCCACCAGGAAAGCCCATATGTATACCCTATATATATAATTAACATTTAATTATAGGCCCCTCTGGAGTGATCACCATCACCCTCAACTTTCTGTACTACATGCATAGTAGGCAGAATAATGGATCATCAAAGATGTCTATGGTTGACATCTCCGGGAGCTATGAATATGTTCTGTTACATGGCATGTGGGAACCAGGGTAGCAGATGGAATTAAGGTTGCTAATCAGCTGACCTTACTATAAGGAGATTATCCTGGGTTAGCTGGGTAGGCCCAGTGTAATCACAAGCTTCCTTCACAGGTGAAATAAGGAGGCAAAAGGTCAGAATCAGAGAGAAATAGAAGATGACTTTGAAGATAGAGGGAAGGGCCTTAAGCCAAGAAATACAGGTAATCTTCAGAAGCTGGAACAGGTGAGGAAATAGATTCTTCCCTAGAGCCTCCAGCAGGAACAGTTTGACTTTACCACAGTGAGACCCATTTCACTCCTCTGACCTCTAGGATTGTAAGATAATAAATCTATTGGTTTAAGACATTTAACTTTCAGTAATTTGTTACAGCAGCAATAGGGAACTAACACAACTTGCTTTAGCCACACAAAATGACTCTCAGAATTCTAAACATTGTTTGAACCTCTACTCTTCCTCATCTGCCTGGTGAATTCTATTCATTCCTCAAAATCTTACTCAGATATTGTGCTGAGTCGCTTCAGTCATGCCCAACCCTTTGCAACCCCACTGACTGTAGCCCTCCAGGCTCCTCTGTCCATGGGATTCTTCAGGCAAGAATCCTGGAGTCGGTTGCCAGGCCCTCCTCCAGGGGATCTTCCCCGACCCAGGATCCAACCCACATCTCTTTATGTCTCCTGCACTGGCAGGCAGGTTCTTTACCATTAGCGCCACCTGGGAAGCCCAACTCAGATATTACCTCCTCTAAAAAGTTTTCCTTATTGCCCCACCTCCCCATAGACTAAATTTCTTTCTCCTCTGTATCAATAAATTATTTTAGGAGAAGCAATCGAAAACACAAATACTCTGTTTCTCTTTCACTCATTTTTTCTTATATTAGCAAATCACTGAATGGTGGTTTGTGACCTTTTTATCTTTTTCTTGAGGTTGTAACATCAAAGTGCCCATCTTGTGCACTGAATGAATGAACCACCAGGTGTTTCTGGGGGTACTAATAGGTTGGCCAAAAAGTTCATTCAGATTTTTTCCATCACATCTTATAGAAAAACCCAAACAAAACTTTTGGCCCACCCACTGCCATACACTGAAGTGCTTGGACTATATGAGCATACAATGTCCCTCTTCTATAAAGCTCTGTCTGCTCTCTCTGGCCCATGGGTCCCCAATATACTTGTGATTCTTCCAGGGCCAACCACAGGAGAAACAGAGATGCAGCCTAACATGACTTCAGCTGCCCTACGCTCCTCTTCAAAGTGTTTTCCTTCCTGTGGTGGTGGCTCTACCCCTCACCTTGAGTCCTTGAGATGATGGTCTACATGGTGTCCTATTCTTAACAAACAGGTTCTCAGGAAGAGTCAGGCACATTCACGTCCCCAGTTACATGACAGCTAGATGACTATCAGAATCTTGTCTCCATAACTGAGTAATTTGTGGGTGCTGTGGTGCATAAAACCCAAGATAGTCCTTCTTGTTCCAAATGGGTGCACATTAGTATAGGGTCACTATTTGAATTCAGGTAAGGGTGCAATTTTCTTGTAACACTAGAAATTCAGATCTTAGAGAGGATGGGCCAGGAAAGGTTGACCATTTGTCTAAGATGCTTCACTAAGACCTCCTAATTGCTCCACATGACCCCATTATTAGAATATGCTCTCTCTTCCTGTCACTTTTGCCGTGTCTCTTGTTATATTTGCTAATGCAGTCAAGGCCGGATGAGCAGTCTGCTTAAAGACAGAAATCTAAGACCATAGAGGGGCCTTTGTACTTCAAGCTCCATTCAGCTGTTATTGACAGTTTGAACAGGGCAATTGCACAGCCACTAAATTTTCTTGTCCTTTAGAAAAGCATATACTCTGAACTTTAAGAAATAATTTAACTTGGTCATTAAAAAACCTAGTGGAACAAATTTGAGCATCTTTGGAGAGTTAGCTATGAAAGAAAGACTGAGAATTTTATATTATTGGCAGAAACAAAAGGGAAATGTTAAGAGTTGCATAATAACTATAGCCAACAGCCAAGTTTCAACTGTGCAGATTTCATTATCCTGAGCTCTTAATCACCAGTCCTAGTCAGGCAGGAGCAGCCTTATGCATTATATAAACATCTCAGCTGGAACAGAGAATAGGTCCAGACCTGGGAAAGAGACAGTCAGAGCTGGGCTGGGCTTCTTTAAATCAAAAGTTCACTAAAATATATCTCCAGGATAATATTGCCTTTCATCATTCCAATCAGCAATATTTGTTCAAGTCAAAGTTTTGATCAAAACAAAAAAGAGATTAAGTAACCAAAAGAGCACTGCAGAGAACTTCAGGAATACAAATAATACAGAGACACTTTAAAACATTCACTCCTCCTCAGCAGAGCCCTGTAATGACCTACACCAGATCACGCTCTCATTTTTCGAAGCTCCATGTCAGTGAGGAAGTGGGCCAGGATTAGAAGTAAACTACTTCTTCTACTGACTGCCCTTAATAACAACTGTCTCAATTGAAAAAAAGCAATGATTGAAAACAGCTTAAAATATGCATACACATTCCAGGGTAGGATTCAAAATCACCATTAGTAAAGCGTGTGCTATGTTTGAGACATTCCGGCCTACTTTTGCCTACAACTATGCAGTGTGGCGTGGCCTTTGACAATGTTGATTATGCCATTATTTCTTGTGCCCTTGATCCACCCACTGAAATATTTTGTAGGCCTCGGGCTGTCTTGGTTAAAGAAACAGACGCTGTACTTAGTGAGTGCCAGGCCCACAGGTGCACACCAGGAGACAGGCCAGGGTGGGGCTGGCCCCAGGGACCTCACCATCAGGTAGGGAGAGATCCCTGAATAGGGGGATACCATTGTACATTTGGTAAACTTCTTCAGGGAAAACAAAAGGTGTTATGGGAGAAAATGATGGGTGGGAGGCCTCCAGGAGGAGGCCCCCCTGCTGCTCTCTAAACAATCAGAAGGGCCTGGTCATGAGATGGGGAACGGGTGGAAAAGCTTGAGTGGAGGGAACTGGGAGGAGGGAAGGCTGCTGGGCAGACAGGGCCGGGCTCAGATCAAACTTGACCTTTGAGGCCACCGCCAGGAGTTGGGATTTCATTCTCAGTGCGGTGAGAAGCCACTGAAGGGTTTTCAGCAGGGGAGTAACACGTTCTCATTTGCTTTTTAAAAAAGTACCACCAGGGACTCCTCTGGTGGTCCTGGGGCTAAGACTCCCAATGCAGGGGGCCCGAGTTTGATCCCTGGTTGGGGAACTAGATCCCACATGGGGCAACCAAGACCTGGCACAGACAGATAAATAAATATTTAAAAACTAAATAAAAAGTATCACTAGTATCCCTGAGACTGCTGTGTGGAGAGCATGGGGTTGGATTCTGAACAGTGGCACAGGCCCAGCTAGGAAGCTCCTATGTTCTCCAAGAGGGAAAAAGGGTGGCTGTGACCAGGATGGAATTGGCAGAGATGGAGCAAAGCAGAGATTCAAGTCCATTTTGGAAACAGATGCACTTAGCACATTCTCCTTTTATCCAGTCTCCTATGGTATTTATCTAATTGTCCTTTGGGACTTCCCTGGTGGCTCAGACGGTAAAGCATCTGCCTACAATGTGGGAGACCAGAGTTCAGTCCCTGGGTCAGGAATATCTCCTGGAGAAGGAAATGGCAGCCCACTCTAGTATTCTTGCCTGGAAAATTCCATGGACAGAGGAGCCTGGTTGGCTACAGTCCATGGGGTCACGAAGAGTCAGACACGACTGAGTGAGTTCACTTCACTTCCTTTGCAATATTGACAATGAGCCTTATATATGTCTCGTTTCCATCTCATCAAGGTTATGCACCTTTGACAACAGAGACTGTTAATCATCTTTAAATCCTCAGATCTTTTCACGGTGCCTTGGCCATACATGGCCTGCCATAAATATTTGTTTAGTTATATACACAAAAACACTTACTCCAGCTTCCTTAGGAAACCTTCCACGTGGGGCTGGCAGAGACCTGGCACTTGGTCGTCTCTGGTGACTGATCATTAAGCCTGTGGCCTCGAAAGCTGCGGCGTGTGGCTAAGCCTGCAGAGGAACACGTTGAGGGACATCTGTGTGGCCCATCACGAGAGCAGCCTCTGACAGATGGCACTGCACCAGCCATGGCTACCCCAGCAGGAAGAGCATCAGTAACCATGGGAACCACCGGGGACCAAGGTCCAGGCCCCTCCACCAAATGGGAAGGCAGGGGATAGGGAGGAGCCCAGATACAGGCAAACAGGAGTGGCTTAGGGCTGAATCTGATTTAGAAAAATAAAGGAATGTGGACTTTCACTGTGCTCTAGTGCCTAGAGTCAATTTATGAATCTTGGTAATATTTACATATAAGGGTCTCATAAAGTTCTCATCCGTTTTTAGACTTTAGCATCCTAATTCAAGGGAATATCAACTCTTTTTGGTGAGTTACTGCTTGGCTAGAAAAGAAGGGGAGAAGGGAGGCATATGCAGCCACTACATAGGGAGAAAGATTTATAACTGATATGAAAATTAGTCTGGAAGACAGAGTTCAATTTATGTCTACAAGAGCCATGTCACATAAGGCAATTAGCTGGACTTCAAGTGCAAGTGAGCTATGAATGATCAGATGCTTTGGATCCCCCTCTACCCAGGTCCCAGTAGAATTAACCTTATTCTGTATAGAGAGCAGACTCCAAAACAGTGCCAGAAACTAAGCATAAGGAGTAACCAAATACCAGAAACTGGAAAGATCTCTGCCCAGATTCACCTCCATGAAGCCAAATGAGAAGGTTGCTGAAGACCAACAGATTGCCCATTTCTACGGCCTGGACGGAAGCAGGATGCTCTTTGCCACACATGCCTGTGATCCGGAGTGATGTAAGCTGGACTCACTGGGACAGGGTGGAAAGAGGAGACAGCAGAGCTGCTAGAGAGTCATTGTGAAACCGGCAGGCTGCAATATCACCGCTCCTTCCTGAGGATGGGCAGGGAGACAGCACTGAGCGTGGGATAGACTGGTTTCTGTTTCCTCCAGCCTGCCCAAGCGGGCAGTTTCAGTTTTGACACTGCAAATGGAAGTGATTGATCTTGAGAGGCTGAAGCCAGAGGCAGTGGGGTGAGGGGGGACAATCCCTAAGGCTGAACGTCGGTGTATCTTCAGTGGTGACATTCCTCACCGAAGTCCTAGCTCACCCTCCTAAGTTCTTTCAGCCCAAACCAAACTGAGTAGCTTTGCTTGTCTGTTAGGGGCTGGGTGGGTTCCTGGGTCTCTACAGAGCTCTGTTTTGGTCTCTGACAAATTTAAGTTTATCCAAGCATTTGGAATGTTCAAATATACTTCAATCTTTGGCCAGCATAAATCCTTTTTAATATGGATAGAGTACACAGAGATCATTCAACATGTGGTCTATTAAAAGCCTGGACATAGAAAGGTGCAAGTAATTAGCTAAAGACAGAGAGAAAAGTTTTCTACTGAAGGAAATATGTTCTAAGAAGCAGAAGAAAAATTTTAAAAAATCCTATTCATATATTTGATCAGGCCAAAAAAGACAATGCAGGTATACTAACAGCAGATGAGGCTATAAGTAGGCAATAGGACATGATAAGTAAAGGCTACGTATAAATTAAATACAGGATTTGTTGTTAGGTTGCTAAGTTGTGTCTGACTCTTTTGTGATTCCATGGACTGTAGCCCGCCAGGCTCCTCTGTCCATGGGATTTCCCAGGCAGGAATACTGGAGTGGGTCACCATTTCCTTTTCCAGGGGATTTTCTTGACCCAGGGATTGAATCTACATCTCTTGCACTGGCAGGTAGAGTCTTTACCACTGAGTTACCTGGGAAGCCCGAAATACAGGATAGCCACATTCAAAATCATACTGCTGCTGCTGCCGCTAAGTTGCTTCAGTCGTGCCCGACTCTGTGCGACCCCATAGACGGCAGCCCACCAGGCTCCTCTGTCCCTGGGATTCTCCAGGCAAGAATACTGGAATGGGTTACCATTTCTTTCTCCAATGCATGAAAGTGAAAAGTGAAAGTGAAGTTGCTCAGTCATGTCCGACTCTTAGTGACCCCATGGACTGCAGCCTACCAGGCTCCTCTGTCCATGGGATTCTCCAGGCAAGAGTACTGGAGTGGGGTGCCATTGCCCTCTCCACAAACCACTGGCAACAGTCAATAGCAGCCTTGAAAAGATAGTAAAATGAACTAGTGAGGTGGAGGGTAAACGTAAGAAACTCTACATATAGATGGAAGGCCATGGAAAATGTTGTAACAGAAGATATTAGATAAGACATGAACCGTTGAAAAGCGATCTCTTAGATAGTAGGGTTCTTGAAGAAATAAGGTTGCAAAATGTGACTTAGTAGAACAAAATTTTCCTAATGCTAAAAGGAGGGTGTAGTGGGGACACAGAGGAGAAAAAGAAGACTCCAAGTGTATACATTCTTCAGCAAAAAATAACTGTATAATAATTGTCAGATTACTATACCATTATACATCAACAACCTCAGATATATGGATAATACCACTCTAACAGTAGAAAGCGAAGAGGAACTAAAGAGCCTCTTGATGAGGGCAAAGGGAGAATGTGAAAGAGCTGGCTTAAGACTAAATATTAAAAAAACTAAGATCATGGAATTCAGCCCCAGTACTGCATGGCAAATAGAAGGGGAAAAGGTGGAAGCAGTGACAGATTTCCTCTTCTTGAACTCCAAAATCACTGCGGACGGTGACTGCAGCCATGAAATCAGAAGACCATTGTTTCTGGGCAGGAAAGCAATGAGAAACCTAGACATTGTGTTGGAAAACAGAGACCTTACTCTGCTGACAAAGGTCTGTCTAGTCAAGGCTGTGGTCTTCCCAGTCGTCACATATGGTTGTGAGAGCTGGATGATAAAGAAGGCAGAGCGCCAAAGAATTGATGCCTTTGAACTGTGGTGCTGGAGAAGACTCCTGAAAGTCCCTTGGACAGCAAGGAGATCAAACCAGTCAATCTTAAGGGAGATCAACTCTGAATATTCACTGGAAAGATTGATGCTGAAGCTTCAGTATTTCGGTCATCTGATGAAAACAGACAAAGTCCCTGAAAAAGTCAGGGAAAAAGTCCCTGATGCTGAGATCACTGAAAAAGTCCCTGATGCTGGGAAAGATTGAGGGAAGAAGAGGGTGTCAGAGAAAGAGATGGCTGGATGGCACCACCAATGCAATGAACATGAACTTGGACAAACTCTGAAAATTACTGAGGGACAGGGAGGCCTGGAGTGCTACCATCCATGGGGTTGCAAACAGTCAGACACGACTGGGTGACTGAACAACAGCAACAGTCTTCTAAGTATCTTAGCAAAACAACTGCTAAAACTAATGTCCAAAAACACTTCTATCAAGGTATAACAATACAGATGACCATACACTTCACCAGTGTTATTTTAACACAATAGAAAAACACATATACAGCTTTCAAAGAAAAAGGACAGACTAACACATTTCTGAATCAGGTCAAAGTAATACTGATGTGAAGGTAACATGTAGTTATTTTTAGATACAAAGACTCAGGGGGCAAAATGCTTTAAGGAATTAAACTACTCAAAGATACTTGCCAAAACACTCAGAGATAATTAAAAAAATTTTTTTTTAATGGGCATTTCAGTTTTAAAGAACTGTGGAAACCAAAACCAACGGGGAATATAAGCCTAGTCTATACTTATCTAGATTTTAGTTTCCAAATTATATAGAAAAATTATCTGTAAAAGATAATTAAAAGGTTAAAAAGGGCAATGCATAGTAAAAGCATAGCAGCAATAATGAACTTCATATACTAGAAGGCATGTAATAACAAGACAAGCTCTACAATGATAAGAAGAAATCAATGCAAATAACTGACACACGAGATGACAAATCAGAATCGGTATCATATGAAGAAAGCAAAAGTAAAAATAATACATGGAAGACTTGAATAGCATAAAAAGTGGGGCTGAGTTAACAGATAACCCACATTTTAAAAAATCTGAGTGTTTTCTTTTCAAGTGTTCTTAGCACATTTACAAAACTTGACTGTATAGAGACCGATCATAAGGACAAATATTCCCCCAAACATGTTATATCAATCAAATTCTTCAGCCACAGAGAAATAAATATAAAAGTTAAGAGGAAAGGTTTATGACAGCAAGACAATAATAAAAAATAAACTCAAACTTGGAAATTATAAAAAAAAAATACCCATCGGAGGAAATAACTTTATAAATGGAAAAATGTTTTAAAAGCAAATAGGTTTATCACATCTTTATTAAGAATAAGGAAAAACTGCCAACCACCTAAATCAAGTGGGGGAATAGTTAAGTAAGGTACTTTGTATGTGGTCTTGGGCAAATTACTTAATCTAAGTCTCTATTTCCTTATCTGTAAACTGGGGATAATTACCTCCTTCAATGAACTATTGTAAAGATGAAATTAGACAATGCTTGTAAAATATTTTAATCACTATGCCAGCCATCAAGAGAACACTCAGTCAGTCTTATCTATTAAGACTGTCATTATTTAAAATTATGTTTACATTGAGTTTGCAATAATAGAAGTGCTAATGTTACACCACAGAGGGGAAAGTACAAGGTCATCATCTGAAATACAGTTGATGAAAACTACATAAAATAAACAAATATGTGTAACCATTAAAATTGAAGCTTACCATTCTCTCACCCCAAGTACCACCTCAGCACACTGACACAGCTAAAAGAAACAAAAATGGGACTTTCACTAAGCTGTGGAAACAATATGGGTATTTAGGAATACAGAGCTGTGATTTATGTAATTTATCAGGCATCCTGAAGCAAAACTTTTAAAAAGTCTCTTTGGAATGTTTCCCTGAAGAGCTCACATCTATCTTTTTGCCTCTCAGGACCTCAGATCCTGCTCCTTCAGGTGTTGCTTCATCCCCCTCACAGGGCTGATCACTGCTCCTTGTTTCTCTCATGTGCGTTCCTCTCAACCAGCGGAATGGATCTTCCCTGGGGACCTGCCCTTCTTTTGTATATTAATATGTGAATACTTAAAAATTTAATAATTGTGTCCCTGTGGAAAATTCTTAAAGAGATGGGAATACCAGACCACCTGACCTGCCTCCTGAGAAATCTGTATACAGGTCAAGAAGCAACAGTTAGAACTGGGCATGGAACAACAGACTGGTTCCAAATTGGAAAGGCATATGTTGAGGCTGTATACTGTCACCCTGCTTATTTAACTTATATGCAGAGTACATCATGCGAAATGCCGGGCTGTATGAAGCACAAGCTGGAATCAAGATTGCTGGGAGAAATATCAATAACCTTATAAATGCAGATGACACCACCCCTATGGCAGAAAGCGAAGAACTAAAGAGCCTCTTGATGAAAGTGAAAGAGGAGAGTGAAAAGGTTGGCTTAAAACTCAACATTCAGAAAACTAAGATCATGGCATTTGGTCCCATCACTTCATGGCAAATAGATGGAGAAACAGTGACAGACTTTATTTTTTGGGCTCCAAAATCACTGCAAAAGGTGACCCAGCCATGAAATTAAAAGACGCTTGCTCCTTGGAAGAAAAGCTATGACCAACCTAGACAGCATATGAAAAAGCAGAGATAACTTTGCTGACAAAGGTCTGTCTAGTCAAAGCTATGGTTTTTCCAGTAGTCATGTATGGATGTGAAAGTTGGACTATAAAGCTGAGTGCAAAAGAATTGATGCTTTTGAACTGTGGTGTTGGAGAAGACTCTTGAGAGTCCCTTGGACTGCAAGGAGATCCAAGCTGTACATCCTAAAGGAAATCAGTCCTGAATATTCATTGGAAGAAATGATGCTGAAGCTGAAGCTCCAATTCTTTGGCCACCTGGTGTGAAGAACTGACTCACTGAAAAAAGACCTTGATGCTGGGAAAGACTGAAGGCAGGAGGAGAAGGGGATGACAGAAGATGAGATGGTTGGATGGCATCACCGACTCGATGGACATGAGTTTGAGCAAGCTCCGGGAGTTGGTGATGGACAGGGCGGCCTGGCATGCTGCAGTCCATGGGGTCGCAAAGAGCTGGACACAACTGAGCGACTGAACTGAACTGAATCAGGCTATAACCTGTTGCTACTTTCCTAGTTTCCAAATTTTCTACAGTGCATATGTATCACCTCTTTGTGGTAAACTGAGATAATATTGATTTGCCATAAAATTCACCCTTTTAAAGTGTGTAATTCGGAGGTTTTTATTATATTCTCAAAGTTGTACAGCTCTTCCCACTATTTAATTTTAGAACATTTTCATCACCCCCAAAAGACACCTTGTGCCAATTAGTAGATATTCTCATTCCCTCCCCACTCCAGCTCTGGAAAACAGGAATTTACTTCCTGTCACAATGGATTTTCCTACTCTGGACATTTGTTATAAATGGAACCATACAATATATGGCTTTCTGTGTCTGTCTTCTATTCAGCATCATGTTTTCAAGTTCATTCATGTGCTAGTACTTCGTTCCTTTTTGGGACTGAATAATATTCTTAGATGTATTAATTCTCTAATGGAAAATCTATTTTAGCTTTTAAAAAAGGTAATGATTACATACGTATAACTTTGAGTTTGTTTTTTTTTTTAATTATTGGCGGCACTGGGTCTTAATTGTACCACACAGTATCTTTGTTGCTGCGTGTGGGATCTTTAGTTGCAGCATGTAGAATCTAGTTCCCTGACCAGGGATCGAACCCGGGCCCCCTGCATCGGGAGTGCAGTCTTAACCACCAGACCACCAGAGAAGTCCTACTTTTGGTTGTTAATTCTACCAAAAATACCGTGGTACACTCCGATCATAATAAAAAATGATTTTTGGTGATGCATAAATTGTTTTTCAAAATCATGCATTTAAAAATCACAGTGAGCCTGTTAAACCTGTTTTTTTCTGACTCAAGCTCTCAACTAAAAAGAACACAGGAATATAAATGATATCTTGCTGAACATCAGACACAGAAATTGAACCCAAAGAGACAGCTGTGGGTAACCAGGACCAATGCATACAATTCTATCTTAGAAGATGAAAAATTCTTGGCTTTAAAATTCTGAATGTTCAAAGGAATACTTACGGTAACTGAAATGAGTAATTTTTAGAAACTAAGCATGTAAACTATTCTGTGGCAATCAATTGTAGTTATTTTAATTTGTATAGATGTAGCATAACTGAGCTTTATACTCATTAAAAAAAAGAAGTTCCAAATTGCTTGTATGCATGTTGTATATTTGTGTACCTGCAAATCACAAACATACAAATACTGATGCACACTCAGTGCATGAATTTAATGTTCTAATCTCTACTTGTATAGGCAAATCCTACATATTTTCAGTCACAAGGGATATAGCTCAATCAAAGCTGACTGCAGCTAGGTTATATTAAGTAAGGGTAATTCATCAAACTGTACACTTGTAATCTGTACACATTTCTCTATGCATGTTATACTTTAATACACCTTTTTTAAAGTTAAAAAAAAATAAAGCAACAGAAGACTCTACACATTGTTTTCACATTGGAGGGCCTGTAGTCCTCATCTGGGTGAGCCTTAGCTAAGGGCTGGAGGAAGCTTTGTCAAGAATTAATAATTAAAATATTGCTCAAGTCTTTAAAGAGACATCAAATGCTCATTTGAGAAAGCTAGCATCAGTCTGCAGACTAGAAGTGCTTAAAAACCCATCCTGATAGAGAAGAAATCTCTACAGTCCTCTGTCATGAGTTGTTCATTCAAAGTGCTCTCTAAAGATGTCACTTGGGTTAGCATCTGTACTGCCAGAGAGACCACCTGCTGCAACACCTTCAGAGATGATGACAGTCAAACAATTGCATTTAATCATTTACGAGACTATAATATGTCAGTTAGGATTAGCTTATGCTCTCATTCAGGCAAATGAAGAAAATAGTTTTTTTCCACCAGCCGCCCCACCACCCCCCAAACCAGGATTCTTAACAAAGTTAGACCATAAAATGCAAAAATGCTAGTGGACAAAAAACTATAAAAATATCTCATTTTTATTAAAGGTTATTGACTGCCAGCAATGTGTAGATTCTAGCTAGTATTCAATGTTTTCAGGACATGTTCGTGTACCCTCCAACTCTTGGTGGGAATTATGACATGAAAGATTGTACATTTATTAAAAGCAGGATGAAGCACTGTTTGTGGGAGTGGAAGATGGTATCATTATTTTGGATAATGATAATTTTTGGATAATGACTCAGAAGACTTTAAAATGTCCATAACATTCATTCGATTATAAGACTTTATTCCTAGAAAAATATTTAGGATTACAGTAAGATTCCATTAAAGGAGTGCTCATCATATTACTGTGGAAACAAAATATTGGAAACAATTTTAGAAATCTGACCACAAGGGAGGAATTTTTAAAAAGCGTCCACATACCGGAAAAGTATAGAGTAGTTAAAAATGTAAAATTATAGGAGTACATTTATTGTTATAGTTAGAGGCTCATGAGTAACACCATTCCTTAAAAATTATGTACCTAAATATAAAGAGAAATATTTGGGATATAGATACATTAAAATATTGATGTCATTAGGATTAGAATTTTCTTTTTTCTTATCTACACATCCCATCTTTTCAGTAATGAACATGTTTGTTATTTTATAACAAAGACATTTTACAAAAATGTGAGGGTGGGGAGGTAGGAAAATGAAGGACTACAATATTTATGTGTGTGGGAATACACTCTCTTGTTCCATTATGTGAAATTCGTGTCTATTCTTTACTTTCTCTCTGTGTATTGTAGAAGCTGTATGTGACATGCCTTTCATATGGTAGGAAACAGCCTTACTGCTTGCAGCACCTGTCTTTCCATTCTAAGCAGCCATCCCACTGATCAACAGTATCATCTTGGGGCTTCTGGTCATTCAGCTCTCTTGACTTCTGTCAAAAGAACTAACATCTCAATAGATGCAAACACACAAATACACAGCCACTAAGCCTAGAACAATGCAGCAGAGCTACGCCGGCTGCACGCTAGGTGTAGGAACAAGCCCATGGGAAAATCTCCTTCTGTTCTCTTTCCAGATCAAGTCATGAGACGTTGAGAGATATCCGTTCTCATGTCAGAAGACAGTCCCTGGTCCACTTCAAATAAACCAATTTTTAAAAAATCTAGAATCTGAAATATTCCAAAGGTTTACTGTTGATTTTTGTTTGATACTCACAAAGGGAAACAATTTCCCTTCCTTGAAGCCTCTTTCCAGGAGCCTTAATGATTGGCTGCCAAATTTAGCCTTGGCTCCATCTCCACCATGTCTATTATTCCTCCATGCTATTGATGTGAGGCCAAATCTCATCCCTATTTAAAGCGCCCAAGAGCAGATGTCTTGATGAAATGGGGGTGGTGGTGAATCTATATTGAAAAGAGCCAGGAAAACATGCTATAATGAATGGAAGCACACAGTTTCATGACTTAAGGTATTAAAAGTACACTCTCAGGAAAGAACCAATAGACTTAATCACATGATATGAAAAATCAAAGGCAGAAGAGGGAATTGTAGAGAAGGCAGTCAAGAAATCAGCTGCTTTTTAGAATGACTGGGGGAACTTGTTTTGTTTCAAATACTGCTGCCTGCACAAGAATGGCCTTGGCAGCACTGCTCGTAATAGCCAACATCTGGAAACAAACCACTGACACTACAATGGATAAAGAAATAATAAATTGAGGTCTATTCACACAATGGAATATTATACAGTGCTAAAAAGGGATGAAACACAGCTGTATACAATTATAATGAATCTTACAAACATAATATCGCAAGAGGCCAGACACAAAAGAGATTTCATTTGTATAAAAGTTGACAATCAGGGAAAACTAATCCATGGCATTAGAAGTCAAGACAGTGGTTGCCTCAATTAGACAGTGACTGAATAGGGGCTTAAGATGGGATTTTGGGTGCTGCTAAGTGGAAACAGTGTCAGACTTTATTTTTTGGGGCTCCAAAATCACTGCAGATGAAATTAAAAGACACTTACTCCTTGGAAGGAAAGTTATGACCAACCTAGATAGCATATTGAAAAGCAGAGACATTACTTTGCCAACAAAGGTCCATCTAGTCAAGGCTATGGTTTTTCCTGTGGTCATGTATGGATGTGAGAGTTGGACTGTGAAGAAAGCTGAGCGCGAAAGTATTGATGCTTTTGAACTGTGGTGTTGGAGAAGACTCTTGAGAGTCCCTTGGACTGCAAGGAGATCCAACAGGTCCATTCTAAAGGAGATCAGTCCTGGGTGTTCTTTGGAAGGACTGATGCTAAAGCTGAAACTCTAAAACTTTGGCCACCTTATGGGAAGAGTTGACTCATTGGAAGACTCTGATGCTGGGAGGGATTGGGGGCAGGAGGAGAAGGGGACGACAGAGGATGAGATGGCTGGATGGCATCATCGACTCGATGGATGTGAGTTTGATTGAACTCCGGGAGTTGGTGATGGAGAGGGAGGCCTGGCGTGCTGCGATTCACGGGGTCGCAAAGAGTTGGACACGACTGAGCCACTGAACTGAACTGAAGGTTGTGTTTCCATATGTAGGTCCTGGTTAGGTTAGATTGGGGTGTGTGTTTAGTTTGTGATAATTCTTTAAGTTATATAGTTATGATTCATGTATTTTTGTTTAAACAAGATACAGTTCAATAAAAAAAGTTTAAAACTCAGATTTCTGGGCCCTAACATAAATAACTAAGACTACAGATCATAAAATTCCTGGGAGTATTCAATATACAGCAAAGGTTGAGAATCACTGGACCAGATGATCTACATCTAACAGTGTTCCAGTCTCTTCTAGCCCATGAACCAACTGTTAAATTCTCAGGACTTTTGCAAGCCTGTTAAAATAGGGTCAGTACTGAATATTAGTTATATAAAGTTTCAATTAAATAAATTATATTAAAACAAAGGTAACTACTCAAAACTTACCACTTTGTATTTATTCTACTATATTTTACTATTCTCTGTATTTTGAAGTTTGTTATTGTTGCTCAGTCCCTAAGTCATGTTAGACTCTTAGTGACCCCATGGACTGCAGCATGCCAGGCTGCCCTGTCCTTCACAATCCCCCAGAGTTTGCGCAAACTCACGTCCATTAAGTCAGTGATGCCAGCCAACCATCTCATCCTCTGTTGCTCACTTCTCTTGCCCTCAATTTTTCCCAGCAACAGGGTCTTTTCCAATGAGTCAGCTTTTTGCATCAGGTGGCCAAAGTATATTTTGAGGTTATTTATTCCAGTTTTATCTGTATAATGGAAATACTATATAACCATGTGCTACTGTGGGCCTCCCCACTGGTTTAGCAATAAAGAATTCGCCTGAGATGCAAGAGATGTGGGTTCAATCCCTGGATCAGAAAGATCCCCTGGAGAAGGATATGGCAACCCATTCCAGTATTCTTGCCCGGGAAAGCCAATGGACAGATGAGCCTGGCGGGCTATGATCCATGGAGTCACAAAAGGGTTGACATGACTTAGTAACTAAACAACAAGAATGTGCCATCTCTTTCCAACTCCACACTCGGTCACAACGGTGGTTTCAAATGGGCCATGGTGGAAGAAGTTACACCAGTGAAACCGGCAACCACTCCCCATCAGGTCTTGCTCTATTTTTCTGTCATCTTGACTTAAGAACATGACTTTAAAATGTTAATAATGCAGATTAAACTTAAAAGAGTGTAATGTGTGTAGCAAATATCCTAAAAGCTCTTATTTGGCTCAGCAAAGAAATCATTCATATCTTTGATGAATGAATACAGCCTGACATATGCCTTTGTTACTTCACTTTTGTCTTCCTCACATAAAGAAAAATATTGGGCAACATTTATATGGGAATTGCACTCATCAACTGTACCACAGGTAGACCATGGACAGATGAGTTCTCAAAACCAGTATTTTGTGAGACCCAATTAGCTAAACGGAGTTTACAACAAAGACTATTTTCTATTATTATTTATAAATAGTATGCTACACCCATTCTTTATGTCAGTAAAATTTATAATCAACTTATGTTTGCACATAAATGCATTCTTTTTCTCTTCCAGAGTGCAGGTTGATTTACCAGCACAAACCTTTCACGTTTAAGATTCTATGACTCTATATAATTTAAGAAAGAAGAAAACAAAATAAGATGGGAGCCTCCAAAGAAGGCATTTCAGCATAAGATAATGACTATACTTTACAGAGTACAGTATATTTCCCAACTTAAAATATGATCCTCAGACCAGTAGCACTGGCATCAATGAGGTACCCCCTGGGAAATGCATAATCTTAGGCCTCACTCTAGAACTTCTGAATCACAATCTGCATTTTATCAAGATGCCCAGGTGACTTTTATGCATATTAAATTTTGGGAAGCATCACTTTAAAAATAAACTCCCTGCTATGAATGGAAACTCACATAACTGGTTTGAGACTCATAGCAACCTAGCCATTGGTGATCTCTAAGCAGCTCATACCAAATGAAGGATAGCACTGCGGAAAACACCTAATAGCTAGCCCTACACTTGAAGAGTGAAGAACAGGGAATCCTGGTGTGCTACAGTCCACGGGGTCACAAAGAGTCTTACATGACTTAAGTGACTCAACAACAAACCTGAAGAGGACATACATCTTGCAACACACATTTGTCCAACACTGAAAAGGGAAACTAAGCCACTAGGAAACTAAAGGCTATTCTAGGCCACTTGGATGATTCATTTCAAAAAAGGGGGAAAAAGTACGAGAAAAAAAATCTTATCAGGAGCTTTCCTCCGTATATGTAATAAGAAATGTTGCCAAAGACTTGGATCCAAAAACTGAAAACAGGGCAGCAAGTGCCACATGACAAAGTGTGGCAGCTGGAGAGGGGAGTGTGATGAAACATTTCCCAGAGATGTAATTTAGGCCACGGTAGCTATCAGTGCTGAGGGTGAAAGGGGGAAATTGCAGTGCTTATGTTTTTCCCATCAGCATATCAGTTAGCAACCCGCGACAGAGAGAAAAGATGGTCAATGTCCAGGAAGGATTCAATACTAGAGTTAATTGAAATGATGGGAGGAAAGTCTCACTTGTTTTGAAATTGAAGGCAAAAATGTTCTACTGGCAACACTGTTCTCTGAAAATATTTTAGTTATTTGGCTGAAAACACAGTAGCTGCTTTGAGATGCAAAGGTCTACGGGGAAAACACCTTAGCTAACAAGTGTCTGAAAGGGCATGAGAGCCAGGTATCTCCCAGAGGAGCTTGCTATTACTTTGAAGCAGAAACTGAAGCAATAAAGTAATTCATGCAAACCTCCACAACCCTAGAGTGTGAAGAAGACAAATGTAATTGTGACCAGGCTACTGGTACTCAGGGACACAGCTGGGCCCATTTTCACCCAAGAAAAAAGGTCACTATAATCATCCCTTGTAGTGTCAGACCTCAGATGACTCCAGAACATTTAGCAGCAAAATGATATGGATGCCCTGATGTGTTATAACATTTTCCTTGACATACTTTAGCAAGGCTAAGAAGAAAACTCACCCTTGTTGAATACCTACTGTTTTTTGTGTGTGTTTTAATCATTTATTTGCTTGGTCTTAGTTGTGGCATGTGGGATCTATAGTTGCAGCCTATGAACTCTTCAGTTGCAGCATGTGAAATCTAGTTCCCTGACCAGGGATTGAACTGGTAGACTCTGCCCTGGGGGAGCACAGAGTCTTAGCCATTGGACCATCCAGGAAGACCCCCTAATATCTGTTTTACGTGTGTGATTTCACAGCATTCTCATAATCCTGATGGAGGTGATATTGTCTCCATTTTACAGATGAGCAAAATGAGCTCCAAAGAAATATGTCACCCATGTCACATGATTAATAAAAAGCCAGAAATCCAGACAAAATTAAAAATCTCCACAGTTGATGAAAACAGGCATCTCAACAAAAACAGCTTGAAAGGGATCGGAGTATGGGGTAGTTAAGTTTCGAATACGAGGAAAGACTGGTCTGTATTGATGTCCAAGAAGATAGGAAAGGTCTCTCCTAGGACCCACCGTATCTTTACACTGCTGGAATCCCCTTGTAACCCATTTCTGGATGTATGTTAGGTTTCAGATATACTTCAAACTTGATAGCTGCAATTTTGGCTAAGTTGGAGGCTTCAGAAGGTGTGCCATGTTTCAGCTCAGTTCATAAAAGAACTGAGCCCTGGACTGGGCTTTGGAAACCTGGGTTCAGCCCCAGCTGCGTCATTTATGAACTAGAAGAGTGGGTGAGCTGCACTGCTTCTCTGGATGGTAGATTGTTTCTCACCTATGTGAGGCTGGATTAAGGATCCTTAAGAACCTCTCTAGGTCCAGGATTCAACCCTCCATGACTCAACTGTTTACTAGTGTGACTTCCATCAAAATATATTAGAGATGCCCTGAAGAATTAACAATCTGTACAGACAACACTGCTGTGTGGTTCAAGTTACCAAATACAAAACAACACACATAAAATTAAAAAAAAAAAAAACCTACAAGAATAATTACTTCTTTAACAATCTGCAAGAATAACCTGGAATTGAATATTTTAAAGTGCTTCCCCCCCATTATATACTTAAATCAAATATATATTCAAATTCTTAGATCTCAGTACAAATCCAAGCTCTACTTCCAATTAGTTCTTTGACTTAATATACCTGAGTTTCCTTTTGCTTCTATAAAATTGGAATTTATAAAGAATATTATCTGTAATGCAATCAAGTGTCTGGCATCTAGAAACAGCATGATGTAAGTACTGGTTATTGTTATTCTGGCAGTCATTAGGGGTCCGGACTAGGTTGGGTGACAAACAGTTACAAGGAAATTTCTCCAAGGAGGGATCGAGCCTGAGATTGTAACCCCATTAGCACTGGGTACTTGCCATTAACCTGTGTCTATGCAATAAATAATGTCAGGTGCAGAGAGGAGAAATATAATCACACTTGTGGACCTGCAGGCATCCATCTGGTTTCCTTCTTTGTAAAACTTTCTAATTCATCCTTAGTTGATGAAACCATATCGGACATGTTGATGTGCTTGATGGGACAGCTGCTGGCAGTATCTGAGGGCAGGAGTGTCCTGGGACATCAAAGAGTGGCTGTCATACTCACATTTTAGTGTCTTCATTTGCCCATTTCTCAGTTTCTGTCCAATGTGTATGAGGAACAAAAGATTCTAGGAGGAGGTGACTTCACTTTGTTTATAAATTCCAGCCTCCCCCGCTTCCCCCCCAAAATAAACCCTAAACAATTTTTATTCTGACATATCAATAACCTGTCTATACACATCCCATCTGTTTGGGTGACTGCCTCTTGCCTTTCCAGGCAAAGCTCTCCTTTTCTCCTCCCCTCCCCCGCGAATCACACACTCCCACCCCCTTCCCTTTTCTATATACACCTCACTTTTTGTGACTTATCTTTCCTTCCCTCTCCAAATTTTGTTTCGGTGTCGAGAGGTTGGTGGGGAGCCTGGATAGAGAAAAGAAGATGAACACAAGAACCAGATTCAAATAATCTGAACTCTTTGAACCCTATTAGGTGAAGCCAGAGTAAGGCCTTCAAAGAATGAGACTGAACTGCCTGTTTTCTAAAAGGAAAAAGGAAGACCAATAAGAAGAGTAAAGAAAAAAAATTCCTGTTTTCTACAGGTACATTTCTTGAGTGAAAAACAGCAGAATTTCATGTATTTCCAGGAGTGTTTTGAGAGAGGTCAAGCATAGTAACCAAAGCCTCTAAAGTTCAAAAAAGCAAACAAATGGTTGCTAATTAAATTACTCTTAGAGATACCATACTCATTCTAAGGCCTTTTTTGGTGCTAACATTATATGATTCAGAGTATAATTTTACTCTTTAAGCAATTATAGGTTTATAGTTGTTATATGGATAATTTACAACATACCATTGTCACAGCTAAGCAAATATCAGTTGATAATGAGGTCTTAACCTGTAATGGGATCTTCCCAGTCTAATGGAGCTATTATGATCTATTTTGTAATGATACATTATATAACAACTTTTATAGGACAAAGCTGTTATAGGACAGCTTATAATAATCCTTTAAACACTTAAAAGTATCTTTTAACTAATTAAGCTTTTAGTGTTATTAGCTTGGGTTGGGGGTATCAGTACATTAAAAAAGATACAGTAAAGTTTTCTTTGGTAATTTATTTCCATTTTACTTTTTATTATCCCTTTATATAATACTCTCTGAGAAGGATTAACAACTTACACATTATTCTACAAAAAGTAAGGGTGGAGGAAGAAAGAGGGGAAAAGAGAAGGTTGTCAACCTGGCAAAAACGGAAAACGTCCTGTTTAATCTTTAAATATTGGCTGTTTTCAGGACTTACATTGGTATTTATTTACTAGGTATCCAAATCTATCTATGTGACACATTTCAGACAAACTGAGGTTGCAGAAGGAATCCAGTACTCTTAAGCACCAGGTCATGCTGTAATGCTTTCTTCGTGATGCTGTGAAGACTCAGACAGCTTACAATTTTGTTTCAATGCTTTTCAAGCAATAACACCTCAAGTTTGAGATACTGTAATTTAGCAGTTCTAGATGAATGCATAATCTCTCCCTCTTGGTTTGAAATTCTACACTCTGTCTTTCTCTAAACTCTTACCCTTTTATTATCTATCTAGACAAAAATGTGCTTGGAAAAATTTTCCCATCCATACATGGAATTGCAAAGTAGTCCCACAGGATAGAAAACGGTGAATTTGTGAATGTACTATTGACCCTCAGTTCAGGGCATGCATTATTTTGATTTATTTTCTCACTTTTCCTGCATGAATGTTTAATATCTTGTCTTTTAAAATCTATTTGTAAGATCCTTAAAACTGGAGACCCCCATAGTAAAAATCTTAAATTTTTGACAGGGCCATGCCATAAAGTACACACGAATATTTAATATTTTGCTGTTTTACTTAAAGAGAATGGAATTTATTCTTTTGTAACACCTCTGTCATTGAATTTTACTACATAAGCTGTAATTACCAAGTTATCTTAGGCAAGTCACTTAAACTTCCTTGGTCCCAGTTTCTCTATTGGACAAGATTTTTCCAACTAGAGAATTTAGGTTTTGGATTAAGACAGAACTTTAAAAAATATAATTTCTTCCATTTACTAGGAACTGAATCTATTACCTGACCTCTCTGAACTTTCAATTCCTCACCTTGTCCTCTGGAGACCAAGAGAAGTGTTACACCTAACAGGAATTTTTTTTTTTTTTTTTCAGAATGAGAACGTAAGTGTAAGGAATGCAGCATATTACCTGAATTTTGGTTCAAGCTCAAAAATATCAGTCATTTATTGTATCAATTTTCTTTCTGCTCTAGAGTGCTAAGATTAGGACAGATGTAAAATTGCAATGATTGAGCATGCAAATACCCTGTATCTTCAGCTATTCCTGGCACGACTTGGATCCCCAACGTGAAAGAGAAAAGTCTTATAAAGAACAAACTGATTCAAGGCCCATTTTAGTGCTATTTTTACTCACAGAGTAAATAAAATAATTTTAATAATCATGGAAATTGTGATATTCATAACTGAGTCAATAAAAAAAAAATGACAAAGACAAATCATTCTAAGACAAATGACCAAGTAAGTTGTTCTGAAATGCATGCTCAGAATTAGATAGACTATGTCAGCAATCTATGGTCACGGGTTTGCACAGACACTGACCTGGCTTGCTGGAAGTGAAGAACAGAACACCCTGCTCACAGCTGGACTTACCTACACAAAAGAGAGAAGTGCCTTATAAAGTATTGCTCTGTAATACTTGCTTGCTTGGAGCACATGGGGCGCCACTGACATTTTTAACATGCATTGTTTTCCTCTCCACCCCACCCACCAAAGAGCAGAACCTGCTTTATTTTTTCCAAGTGTCAGTGTTAAAATGGCATTTCTTGGGGCCATATACATTCTGAAATAGCTAGGTGAACTTTTTGTAGCATTTCTGAAAATATATTTCTGAGCATTTGGGAATGATACCAAAAAAAAAAAAAAAAAGCAGTTAGCCACAAAACCATGAACAGAAACAAGGAAAACCTTACAGGGATTTTACAATACAGAAGGAAAAGAAATGGATCTACTATTCCTCCAAAATAGCATTTTTAGGCTGTATTATCATAAGTGAAAGTCCAAATGACTCTGGGTTTGTTTTTTTTCTATTTGATTGCATTTGTATAGTTAATAAGCTATGTTGTTGTCCCAACATCAAACTGCCCCTGTTTCTGTTTCTACCTCTGTAACCACACACAACCCTATGTACTTAAAGTCACACTACTTTCTACATTTGGTTGGACAACAATATGCAAGCTTAGAATACTGTGATTTCATTGCTTCCTAATGATTTTTCAGTCTTCCACACTGTGAAGAACAAGTTAAATTCCTTTCCCACTAACAAGTCCACATGTGATCCAAGAATCTCAGAGAAAACGTACTTGAATAATAATTTGCTGCCTACTCCACCTGTGGAATGGTATGCAGACATTATTTATATCGAAAAGAGCTTGTGCTTCTCTTTCAGCAAACAGTGACTCTCTCGGGCGTCCACAGTTACCAGAAATGAAATATAATTTCAAATTTCTGAAGAGTGTTTTAAAACAAACTTATCAGCGTTTTGTTAAAAAGCCTAGCTGTTTGCTTAAATCAAACACAGCCTATTGGCTATTTATATCTGCTGATAGTGAGAACACAGTTATACAGAGATGAAAACTACTGGTAACATACTTTTGCAGTTTAGAGGGGATATGCTGTACAGTGTAAATACGCAGCACTGCTCCTGTGGGTGCTGGGGGAGCCCCAAACGAGTGAAACCTCTAGCTGAGCATCTGGCTGGGGTTCAACAAAGCTTCGGGAACAGCACAGGCTGGGGACGGGGAGTTCAAAGTCAAAGAGCTTCTCCTCTTCCTAGGTCTGAGCGCCTTTGTGTGTATATTAATCTTCATGCATTCCCCCCAGCCCCCAGCAAATGTGTACAGTCAGCTAGAAAGGCACAGCTTGTGTGCTGACGTGCAAAGCCAAGTCAAAACCCTGCGCTTGGCACTCCCTTCTAACTTTCTGGCTTGTCCAAGTCTAAATATTGACATTGCTCCTCAGTTGAGATGTTTGATACTGCTGAGGGTAGCAACGGCAGAACTAACAGCAGGATCAAATGATACATTCTTACATCGTTGAGCCTTCCTTCCACTTCTTTTTTTGTAGAGGGGGTTGGATTCCCTTGTCTGCACATCTTCCTCCCACCCCACCCTTCCACCCCCACCCTGTTTTTCTCCCCAAAACCTGAGCACGCAGAGACTAGGTAAGGTGTTTTGCAAGCCCCTCATGGCAGCTCCTACTGTTGTCACAGCAACTCACAACAGACTCCACAGACACCGGGCCGGGGTGGGGAGCGCCAAACTGTGGGCTGACCGGTCAACTCTCTTGGGGTGCAAGCGCCAAAGGGGCTAGTGTCCCCCCCTGTGCAGTTCCTCTGGCTCCCCACCACCTTCCAAGGAAAAGAGCCTTGTGGTCGGCGCGGCGTGTCCCCCACCCCCTCCCTGGCGCAGCCCTCCTTCTAAGGGTGCCCTGTTGTGCATTTTCTCAGCTCTAAGTTAGGGGTGCGGCTGTGCAGGCGCTCCTAGGAATCTCTTCTGCTGGCCTCTGATGGGAGGGTTCCCGGCCTCGCAGAGAAGGCGAGGGCGGCTCCCAGAGCAGCTCGGTCCCACGACTCTTGCTCGGGACGCGGCCGGCCGCGTGGCGCGGCCCGGGGCCCCCATAGGCCACCCGCCGGGGCCGGGGCGGGGTGGGGTGGGGGGGGCTCCGCGGCGGCTGCTCGGAGAAGTTTCACAGCATAGCGCACTCACGACACAGAACCTAC
>NW_011494952.1:5349117-5364579 GCF_000754665.1 Bison bison bison | reverse complement strand
CCCAGCTCCGCCGCGGTGGCGACCGCCGCTTGCTCTGTGACGTTAGCAGCCTTCGCGGCTATTTATATCCGCACGATTGGATTTCATTCATGAAACCCGGGCCTGGTGTGTCTGTGCGCTAGGGTGCGGGTTGCAAAGGTGCCTTAGTTTTTACGCAGACCCTGGGGGTGGGGTGGGGGTGGGGTGGGGGCGGGCTCGGAGGCTGCCTGCCGGGGGCTAACGTGTGCCGAGCCTGGGAGACCCCAGCCCTGCAGGCTAGTGGCCGGGAAGGGAGGGGCAGGGCGAGCTGTAGCCTCCCTCGCCCCCGCCCTCCCCACGTCCTCTGTCCCCAGCACCCCACCCATTCGCATACAACTGCTGGCCCTTTGTCCCAGGCTTTGGAAAAGTAAGTTGGGCCACTAACCGGCTGGGCAGCATGGCTCTCTTCCCCCCAGGAGCTGACCGGCCGCGGACTCCAAGGGAGGACATTGGCTTTTGTTTCAAAACGGAGCCCAGCTGCTGACTAAGAGCTGCGTTAGCCCAGCCTCCTCCTCCCCTGGGCGTTGCACGTGCTGCCCGGCTAGACTCTGGGTTACCTTCCTCTGTGACTTGGCTCGTGGGGTCCCTGCAAGGGGCGTAAGGACGCACCGGCTGCCCCCGACCCGAGTAAGGAGGAGATTTACAACCTTTTATAAATGGCTGGGTGAGGAAGTGAAATTGACTTCTGACCGCTTGTGGGTTGTCAGAATTCTTGGATACCCTGCTGAACTCCTCCTTACTCTTCCAGGCTGTGAGCTCTGAGGACGGACCAGAGGCAGTTTTCATGCATGCACATAAAAGATGTCTGTTTCCTACAGAATGTCAGGTAATCTGTGAAGCTCTAAGAAGGTGACAATGAACGCAACCAACCCGGTGCTGGCCCCCAAGGCACTTTCTTTTCAGCCAGCTATTAAAATTAGTATGTTTTACACCATCTCATTCCCATCCTCGCAATTAGGGGCAAAGGTATTGATGTGTTCAGCTAAGGTTAAAGGGTTTATTCATTTGTGCTGTGATGTGCTCAGTCGTGTCAGACTCTTTGCTACCCCATGGACTGTAGCCAGCCAGGCTCCTCTGTCCTTGGAATTTTTCAGGCAAGAATACTGGAGTGGGTTGCCATTTCCTACTCCAGGGGAATTTCCTGACCCAGGGATCGAACCTGAATCTCTTGCATTTCCTATGTTTCCTGTGTCTCCTGCATTGGCAGGCGGATTCTTTACCACTGTTGTCACCTGGGAAACCCTCATTCATTTGATAAACCTTTATTGAGGAGGCTAACTGTGTCCTAAGGGCTGGGGATACAAAGATGGCAACAATGTGTCCTTAGTCCTCAGGGAGTTCTCAGGTAATGGATTTGCAGAGCTGGGAAAGAAGGACCCATATTCTACTGCAAAGACTGTCTCTGTGTTGTCCCTCAAGAAACAACATCAAAAAGATGATAAATGCAAACACACTTCTCCTACCTCAGTTTCCTCCAAGAAACCATAGGCTCCCCAGATGAGTTTTACTACACTGGATGTTCCTACTCTTCCCCATTTGTTTATATTCCCTTTGGAGACCAAGTCTTGCCTGGTGCTCTCTGAATTCCCCAGAGACCCCAGAATATAGTGACATTCAATGTTTTTACAAGGAAAGGTATTAAGGGCAACCTTCTTTTTTAAGCCATCCTCACTGAAGTGTCTTTGAAAATAGAATTATTAGTCTCTAATCTTTAATACCCAGAAGAGAGGACAATGAAAAGTCAGATTATGGGGGTCTACTCTAAGAACCTCAAGACAGACACATGAGGGGGTGATCATTTACTTGGCACAAAACAGACTTTGCTTAGTCTATATAAAAGTGACTCTATTTTGAAAGGTTGAATCAATATACCTTTTTTTTTCAGTAACATATTTCTTGGGAAAATTTAATTAACCCTGCTCACTCCTAGCAATCGCTCCTCTTTAGTGCAAGCCATTTCTCATCAGACTGCAATGGGAGATGAGAAATAGTATAGAAACTCAAAAGAAATAGCAATCAACATGTATTATGGCCTTTACATCTGGCAGGCAATGGGCTAGGCCAGGAGGTTTCAAACACATTTTTTCAATTAAGCCTCACACTAGTTGATGAGGTAGATACCCTTATTAACATAACCATTTTAAAGATGATGAAACTGAGGCACATAGAAGTAGTTTTCTGAAATTTTGACAGTTGCATTTGCACCTCGGTCAGATTATGCTAAGGCATTATTATATCACTAACTGGCCTTTTGACATCCTGCTTTTTCTTAATTTCTTTCATTTCCTCAGTTATGAATTAAAAAGTTAAACGCCATCTTTAAGCAGCAGGTCAGTCAGTCAGTTCAGTCACTCAGTTGTATGCAACTCTTTGTGATCCCATGCATCAGGGTCTTTTCAAATGAGTCAGTTATTTGCATCAGGTGGCCAAAATATTGGAGTTTCAGCTTCAACATCAGTCCTTCCAATGAATATTCAGGACTGATCTCCTTTAGGATAGACTGGTTGGATCTCCTTGCTGTCCAAGGGACTCTCAAGAGTCTACTCCAACACCACAGGTCAAAAGCATCAATTCTTCGGCACTCAGCTTTCTTTATCCAACTCTCACATGACTACTGGAAAAACCATAGCCTTGACTAGATTGACATTTGCTGGCAAAGTAATG
This sequence comes from Bison bison bison, assembly GCF_000754665.1. Lineage (NCBI taxonomy): Eukaryota > Metazoa > Chordata > Mammalia > Artiodactyla > Bovidae > Bison > Bison bison. Next base: position 5,361,897 of record NW_011494952.1, on the reverse strand, counting down.
TCTCTGCTTTTTAATATGCTGTCTGCTGCTGCTGCTGCTGCTAAGTCACTTCAGTCGTGTCCGACTCGGTGCGACCCCATAGACGGCAGCCCATCAGGCTCCTCTGTCCCTGGGATTCTATAGGCAAGAATACTGGAGTGGTTGCCATCTCCTTCTCCAAGGCATGAAACTAAAAAGTGAAAGTGAAGTCACTCAGTCGTGTCCGACTCTTAGCGACCCCATGGACTGCAGCCTACCAGGCTCTTCTGTCCATGGGATTTTCCAGGCAAGAGTACTGGAGTGGGGTGCCATTGCCTTCTCCGAATATGCTGTCTAGGTTGGTCATAACTTTTCTTCCAAAGAGTAAGCGTCTTTAAATTTCACGGCTGCAGTCACCATCTGCAGTGCTTTTGGAGCCCCCCGCAAAATAAAGTCTCTTATTGTTTCCATTGTTTCCCCATCTATTTGCCATGAAGTGATGGGACCAGATGATATGATCTTCATTTTCTGAATGTTGAGCTTTAAGCCAGCTTTTTCACTCTCCTCTTTCACTTTCATCAAGAGGCTTTTTAGTTCCTCTTCACTTTCTGCCATAAGGGTGGTGTCATCTGCATATCTGAGGTTATTGATATTTCTCCCACCCTCTTGATTCCAGCCTGTGCTTCACCCAGCCCAGCATTTCTCATGATGTACTCCGCATATAAGTTAAATCAGCAGGGTGACAATATATAGCCTTGACCTACTCCTTTCCCTATCTGGAACTAGTCTGTTGTTCCATGTCCAGTTCTAACTGTTGCTTCCTGACCTGCATACAGATTTCCCAATAGGCAGGTTAGGTGGTCTGGTATTCCCATCTCTTTTCCACAGACTTTTCCACAGTTGGTGGTGATCCACACAATCAAAGGCTTTGGTCAATAAAGCAGAAATAGATGTTTTTCTGGAACTCTTGCTTTTTCGATAATCCAGCGCATGTTGGCAATTTGATCTCTGGTTCCTCTGCCTTTTCTAGAACCAGCTTGAACATCTGGACGTTCATGGTTCACGTACTGCTACAGCCTGGCTTGGAGAATTTGGAGCATTACTTTACTAGCCTATGAGATGAGTGCAATTGTGCAGTAGTTTGAGCATTCTTTGTCATTGCCTTTCTTTGGGATTGGAATGAAAACTGACCTTTTCCAGTAAAAATTGGTACTTAAGTATAATTAAACGAACACTATGTCTTTAAACATTCAGGTTTGTACTGCACAAAAGTGGTATAAAAACTTTTGACTACCTTTTATGGTAATTATCTGCCAAAGTCACAGCATTAAAAAAATTCTCACAGTCAAGATACAGAGATGTTTCATATCATAGAACAGCATCATGCTAAGTCTTGGTATTTGCATCCTTTCACCAACCACTAATCTGTTATCCATGTCTAGAATTTTGTCATTTTGAGGCTTGTATTAATGAAAGCATACAGTAGATAATGTTTTGAGATTGAATTATTTTTTACTAGGCAGAATGCTCTTGAGATTCATCCGGGGTGTAGCATATATCAGTACTTCATTTTAATGCTGAGTAAATTTCTGTTGGCTAGATATACCAGAATTTGTTATCTGTTTTCCTGTTGAAGGACTTTTTGAGTAGCTTCAGTTTTGCCCGTAAGAGTAATGCTTCTATAAACATGGTTTTGTAGGTATTTGTGTGAACTTAAGTTTTTATTTCTTTGGGATGAATGCCCAAGAATGCCATTGCTGGGTCATATGCTAAAAAACTGTCAAACTGTGTTCCAGAGTGCCTGTACCATTTTATGTTCCCACTGGTAATATATGAGGGAGAAGGCAATGGCACCCCACTCCAGTACTCTTGCCTGGAAAATCCCATGGATGGAGGGGCCTGGTAGGCTGCAGTCCATGGGGTCACTAGGAGTCGGAACGACTGAGCAACTTCCCTTTCACTTTTCACTTTTATGCATTGGAGAAGGAAATGGCAACCCACTCCAGTGTTCTTGCCTGGAGAATCCCAGGGACAAAGGAGCCTAGTGGGCTGCCGTCTGTGGGGTTGCACAGAGTCGGACACAACTGAAGCGACTTAGCAGCAGCAGTAATGTATAAGAAATCTACTTCCTCCATGTTCTCATCAGTATTTGGTATTATTACTCTTAAAAAAATTTCATTTGTTCAATAGCTTTTTCCGGACAAATTATGGTGGTTTTAATCTGGATTTCCCTAATGACTAATGATACTGAAGAACTGACTCATTGAAAAAGACCCTGAAGCTGGGAAAGACTGAAGGCAGGAGGAGAGGGGACGATAGAGGATGAGATGGTTGGATGGCATCACGGACTCGATGGACATGACTTTGAGCAAGCTCCGGGAGTTGGTGATGGACAGGGAGGCCTGGTGTGCTGCAGTCCATGGGGTCGCAAACAGTAGGATAGGACTGAGCGACTGAACTGAATGATACTGAACCTCCTCTCATGTGCCATTATATCTTTTTTGCGGAAATATCTGTTCATCTCTTTGGCCTACTTTATAATTGGATTTTTTAAACTACTGAATTCTGAGAGGTTTTTTTTTTCCCCAAAAAGTATATTCTGGGATCACAGAACTTTCAAACTGCAAAATAAATACTCCTTCAAGGTAACACCATTTTCAATCCAGCCACTAGCATCCAACATTTCTACTGCCATTCGTTTTAGAGAATCTTCTCAGGTATTTACATTAAGTATTCTGAAGTACTTACATAAAACTCCTTTAGAGAGGGTCTTTCTCTATTATTTAATAAACCTACTCCTCATCTGTCGGTAACCGACCCGCAGAACCTGGCTGTCACGTGGCCACTGCCGAACTAGTTCAGGCCCCGCCTCCGTGCAGGCGCAGAGGCCACTTCCGGCGATCTGAGCCAGGGATGCAGCTAGGACTGCAAGAAGCTTGAGCGGGGCTTGGTTTGTGCGGACCATTCATCGCCTTCTTGGATGCAGAATGGGGTGTTGTACTTGGCTGTTTAAAGGATGTCATCCTGGATGGCAAGTTCCAGGTGTTAGGCAGCAAATTTCATGGACAAGCACTACCAGTGTTTGAAGACATGCACCTATTTTAAGGAGTTTGGTAGAAAAGTGTTTGGTAGAAAGATAATGAAAAACAGTTGCCCGAGCATATTCCCAGAGTTAACAGGGGAACAGCCAACAACTTTGCGGTACTTTACAGATCAGGTGGCTGGAGATGTAGTAAAGGGGGTATGCTGGCTTTTGAAAAAATGCATCTGGACTAGAGAACTAAGTAAGGCCCGTGGGCACTGGACTTAAGCATTGGCTTAGGGATGACTTTATCCAAATTGTCTTGCACGCTGGCTTTCCGGAACGACCACGGCTATGGCTCCCACCTCCAGGCAGTGGGGTCAGTCTTGACGGAGCAGGCAGGAGGCTGTGTGCCTCTCCAGCGAATGGTGGCAGAAAGGAAAGACAGACCCTGTTTGGGGCTCTTTATTAGTGGGGAAGTAAACGACCTGACCCTCCGAAGACCCTTTGTTTCTCCTGAAACTTGTATTCTGGATCTCTAGTACTTCCGCCGGAGTAGGTGTTTCTCCCAGATGTCAGACTGCTCTGGGACCTGACGCTGTTCAGCATTCCATCCGGGGCCCCCTCCTCATTTCTCTTGGCTTTGATATCCACATGGAATAACCTTGCATCAGGAACCCGTTTCCCCAGTACCACAGGCAGGCTTTGCCCGAATCACTTTCAGTTGGGTAACGAGAAGACCCTTTAGCCTCAGGAGGCCAGCTGTATGAAGTTTTGACTAATTGGGAATTGATGTCAGCTGTGAATCATACCTGCTCTTACAGTCTTTAAAGTTCCTATTTTCTAGAGAAATCCAAGTTAGTCTTGGCTGTGGGAATCAACTAAAGGAAATGTTCTTTACCTGAAAGCTACAAGTGTAAATTAACTCCCAGTCTTGAGTTTGTAGTCTGGTTATCACTGTTGACCTTGATGCGGTTTCTAGTGGATCCCGTCTTGGCATTTCCTTTGTTACCCATTTAAAGATAGAAGCCTTAAATACAGTGTGCTTTTAGTTGTCAGTTCTCTGAAGGTGGAAATTTTTTTGCACTAGAGTTCCTTTTGTGACTGGGCAACAGTGGATATAGGCCCTGCGTTGGAAATAGACAAAGAAGTATTCTTTGCCTAGAGCATGTTAAATGTATTTGTGCAGGTTTGCATAAAATCCTTTCTCTGGGGATTCCTTCATTAGGTTTTGTTGGTGGGTCAGGTTTGTAGAAAACGTGATTTTTGTGAGCTCCGCAATTGTTGCTACATTTATCTTCTTGTCACAGTCTCTCTTACCAAGATGACTGTTCACCGGTCTAGCTCAGCATCTGTGAGAGGAGGTAGCAGACAGCTTTTATGGGCCTCTGTCTGGCTTTGTTTAGTACAGAGCTGCTAATTGTGAAACATGTATATCACATCTCTAGAAAGAAGAAAAACAGTCTAATGCACATTATTTTTGATTAAAAAAAATGGAAATCTGTATTGGGGAAAAATATGCATGTGAAATGGACATTTGTTTAACAGAAGCTATGTTCCTCATATTACAAAAGGTATTAGTATCAGGCTTCAATTTTACCTGATTACAAGTAAATGACAAGATTTATATGTTGTGGCATTTTTAAGGCTATCTTGCCTGACCAACTGTGTCATGCCAAAAATACAAAACTGTTTCTCTTCATGACATGAGTTAAAAAAAAAAGAAAAACAAAAACCTCAAACCAAAACACATTAAGGGGAGCGTAGAGCAGGGAAAGAGTAGGACATGGAATTGTATTTTTCCCATCCCACTAACTGGTCCTATAATTCTGTGTTAGTCCCTATTGCATTTCAAATTTCCATGTGTAAAATGAAGATGAGAATAATAACTTTCTAAAGAGTTGTTGAGACTAAATGAAATAACGTCTGTGGAAAATGTCTTGTAAAATGTGAAACTCTCTACACACTGGTAAGTGTAAAATGACTCATCCTGAAGCCATTTAAAAATCCTATGCAGCACAGGGCATCCTTGCATTTGGGAGTACAAAGATCAGTCATATAGGAACTGTATCATTCCCATAATTCAGCCCCCAAGGCTGACTGTAAGTATTATACAGAATAGCCTCCACCGACTTCTCTCCATAAGGCAGAAAGTTTTTGAGATTTGAGTTTTTTTGCTTTGCCAGTGACTTGTAATTGCTGCATTTCCTCCGCACCCCATCCTACCTATAGAAGTCTGCTAAACTACATACAGAAACTAGAAAAATACATGGACTACACACGCACACACAAAACCGATTTCAGAAAACGATTCTGCCTATGCTCCTGTCACATTTTTCTGCTTACTGAGCACCTCTAATATACATGTCATTTAATCTTCATGACACCATGAGAATTATTATCTCAAATATGAGAGGTGGGAAAAGTGAAAGTGAAAGTCGCTCAGTCTTTCCAACTCTTTGTGACCCCAAGGACTATACAGTCCATGGAATTCTCCAGGCCAGAATACTGGAGTGGGTAGCCTTTCCCTTCTCCAGGGGATCTTCCCAAACCAGGGATCAAACCAGGGGCTCCTGCATTGCAGGCAGATTCTTTACCAAATAAGCTATGAGGGAAACAAGTGAAGTTTATTAGAAGGTGACTTGCTCTCTGTTAGCAGATGAGGAACCTGAATTCTAACCCAGAATGCTAATCCTGACCTTCTGACCACATGAAAGTAAATACTTTGAAATTTAGTGTATAAGTACACAAGCTGGAATCAAGATTGCCGGGAGAAATATCAATAACCTCAGATATGCAGATGACACCACCCTTATGGCAGAAAGTGAAGAGGAACTCAAAAGCCTCTTGATGAAAGTGAAAGTGGAGAGTGAAAAAGTTGGCTTAAAGCTCAACATTCAGAAAACTAAGATCATGGCATCTGGTCCCATCACTTCATGGGAAATAGATGGGGAAACAGTGGAAACAGTGTCAGACTTTATTTTTCTGGGCTCCAAAATCACTGCAGATGGTGACTGCAGCCATGAAATTAAAAGACGCTTACTCCTTGGAAGGAAAGTTATGACCAACCTAGATAGTATATTTAAAAGCAGAGATATTATTTTGCCAACAAAGGTCCGTTTAGTCAAGGCTATGGTTTTTCCAGTAGTCATATATAGATGTGAGAGTTGGACTGTGAAGAAAGCTGAGTGCTGAAGAATTGATGCTTTTGAACTGTGGTGTTGGAAAAGACTCTTGAGAGTCCCTTAGACTGCACGGAGATCCAACCAGGCCATCCTAAAGGAGATCAATCCTGGGTGTTCATTGGAAGGACTGATGCTGAAGCTGAAACTTCAGTATTTTGGCCACCTCATGCAAAGAGTTGACTCACTGGTAAAGACCCTGATGCTGGGAGGGATTGGGGGCAGGACGAGAAGGGGATGACAGAGGATGAGATGGCTGGATGGCATCACTGACTCAATGGATGTGAGTCTGAGTGACCTCCGGGAGTTGGTGATGGACAGGGAGGCCTGGAGTGCTGCAATTCATGGGTCTCAAAGAGTCAGACACGACTGAACAACTGAACTGAACACTTAAATTATGGGTGGTGGTGGTGGTTTAGTTGCTGAGTCGTGTCCAACTCTTGCCACCCCATGGACTGTAGCCTGCCAGGCTCCTCTTGTCCATGGGATTCTCCAGGCAAGAATGCTGGAGTGGGTTGCTATTTCCTTCTCCATGTAAATTATGGATATACTCTACTTTAAAAGGAATACAGTTTTTTTATTTGTTTGTTTTAGAAACACCAATGACCTGGAAGGAGACCTACCAGTCAATCCCTAGAAATAGAGGTGAATTGTGAGGCTTTTTCTTTTTGTCAGTACTCTACTTTCATAATGGTTCCTTATCTAAAAGCACCGAGGACCTGACTCTTCCTTTGAAGTCAAGAACGTGTCTCCATGCACACAACTGCAGTCTCTCCTTAGCTCGGTCAATATGTATATTCATCATAATATTTAACGGGACCTATGATTTACTACTTGGTAAACTCGCCTTTATGAACAAGTAGTTAACTGCACCACATGTGAGTGATATAAGCAGTTAAAGATGTTCAGGATCAACATTGAAGGAGAGCAGTCCCTTAGCTTGTAAACATGAGCTGATAACTCCTAGGGTCAGAGACAAAAATCTCACTTCCTTTCACCAGATCAACTTTAAAGGAGCCTGGAGTTTTGGGTGAAAGTGCAGTGTCTCTGTTCCCACAGTCCTTGAATAGCGCTGTGGGTGAGAAAGCCCATAGTAAATGGTTTATAACAAAGGTGAATGATAAAACTTTCACAAGGTTCCTTAGTTATAGTTTCTTCTAGTTAGTCCTATCTACAAAGCATGTATGTGACTTAAGACTAAACCTCAGTTTTAAGGGAAAATTATCCTTTATGGCTTTATTTATTCCACAGTAACCACTGCCCACATTACATTGATCATTCACAAAAGGGCACTTTGAGACCATACAACTGTTTTGTAAAGAGTAAAGTATAATATGTAAGGTACTAGTGTGGATGAATAATAGTCATAAGTACTGTGATAACCACCTGGCTTGTTTTCTGAGATATTGATAATCATTTCCTTAAATTTATTTTTTAATGGAATATAGTTGAATTATGATGTCAATTAATGCTGTACAGCAAAGTAAGGCAATTATACATGTATATACATTTACATTCTTTTTCATACTCTTCCATTATGGTTTATCACATGATATTGAATATCGTTCCCTGTGCTACTCAGTAGGACCTTGTTGTTATCCATTCTATATGTAATAGTTTGCATCTGCTAACCCCAGCCTCCTATTCCATCGCTCTCCTACCTCTCTCCCCCTTGGCAACCCTTAGTCTGTTCTGTGTGTCCCTGGTTCTATTTCTGTTTAATAGATTCATTTGTGTCATATTTTAGGTTCCACATATAAGTGATACCGTATGATATTTGTCTTTTTTTTTTTCTGACTTCCCTTAGTAGGCTAAATTCTAGTTGAATCCATGACCACATGGCTTCCCCCCCCCCCCGCTTTTTTTTTTAACACCAAAGCATTTTGTATTGGGGCATAGCCAATTAACAATATTGTGCCATTTTCAGGTAAACAGCCAAGGGACTCAGCCATACATGTATATGTATCCATTCTCTCCAAACCCCCTTCCCATTCAGGCTGGCACATAACATTGAGCAGAGTTCCATGTGCTAATATAGTAGGTCTTCGTTTGTTATCCATTGTAAATATAGCAGTGTGTACATGACCTTCCCAAAGTCCCTAACTATCCCTTCCCCCAGCAACCGTTAAGTTCATTTTCTAAGTCTGTGAGTCTCTTTCTGTTTTATACGTTTATTTGTATCATTTCTTTTTAGATTCCACATAGAAGGGATGTCATATGATATTTCTCCTTTTCTGTCTGACTTAGCTCACTCAGTATGACATTGTCTAGGGATGACCACCTGACTTTTTAATCTGTAATGATTCTAGTTAATATTTAGGTAGCAACCACTATGGGTTGGGCATGGTGCAGCATGTTTTACTACCTCAGTCCAAGTAATACTTCTTTTTAACAGTAAAGATGATATACCATCTGGGCATGGAAATAGTTCTTCTGCTTTCTGTGGAAATGAATTCATCACAACTGTTGCTGTTATTAACAAGAGGTTTGTATTGTTTGATTTTTGCTAGGTTTGATGTTTCTCCCTAGTAATACATTTTAGGTGGCAAATGGATGGGAAAAAAGCATATATACCCTGAACGATAGTTTACAAATAGAAACACACAGGCACCTGAAAGATGCCTGAAAATTTTCTTTATATTTGGACTCTTGCATATTATACAAAAAATGGAGGGCTGAGATATTGAGAGATACTCGAGTGCCTTCTGAATGGTAAAAATTTATGTTCAATATAATTTAAGCTTTAAATGTATTTTGATGTATTCAGTTTTATTTTGACTTTATCAGTTAAAAATTATAAACTTAGCTAACTCTGTTATTTACAACACTTATTAACCTGTTCATCGCCTTTCTTTATTTTTGGAATTGGTATTTCCTGGTCTTATCAACTAGAGTGTTCAACAGAGAAGACAACTTGGTTGGGAATTCAGACCCCTGGGTTGAGAGTTAGGAATTGAGGTCTCAAGACTGGCTGTTAACAACTCTATGGGAGAATTTCCTTGGGCAAGTCAAGTCACTTCTCCCAGGGCCCAGTTTCCTTATCTCTGAATTGAAAGCCTCAGCCTGGAGTACCAAAGTTCATGGCAGTCCAGAGTGAATACACTTTGCATGTTGAAATTATTACAAAAAGACGGAAGACCTAGTGACCTTGAAAAGCAGTTTACACTTCTCTTATTTTGAAAGATTAAAAAAAAATATTCAACAAACATTGAATGAATTCTTTCCATTTACTTATTACTAAATTAAGCTGACAGTTTCATTAGTTACTGATGGCTCTCATTTGGCTTGGGGGTCAGGGTTGCTAGATAAAATATAGGACACTCAGTTACATTCACCTGTCCCATGCAATTTAGGGCATATTTTAAAAGTATTTATTGTCTGAAATTCACATGTAGCTGGGTATCCTGTATTTTCATTTGCTAAATCTGGCAATTTAGTGGATCAGAAAGGGTGAGGAGAGGGGAGCAAAACTAAATTGAAGGAAAACTGACAAGCATTTTTGGAATTATCCAGTTGTGAATTTACAAATAATCAGAAGGAGATAAAAATGAATTAGTCAAGTAGCATTTTCCAGAGTTTATTCTGTTGGACCAACCCTGAACGAAACTCTGTTAAAAAGGGAAATAGTCCTTCCTTTATAAATGTTAAAGTAAGTTGGAGAACTACTTTATATTTTATCTTCTTCCTAAGGGAAGTTATTTTTCTTATTGCAAGACTTCCCAGGGCGTTTATAGGTGAAAGTTAGCTGTGCCTTCCTCAGAGGGAAATACTCTCTGTTGAGCTGCCTGTGCTTATTTAACCAGGATCTCTTCTTTGTGGTCCTAGAATACTATCAACAACCACAATGTTCTTGAACACACTTGTGAACATCACAGTTAATAAAACCACAACAGTGTACTGCATGGGTCAGTCATTCCAAACAGCACGGAGGCTTCTTCCTGATTGGGTAGACATGTGGGTCATTGTGGTCAATTATTCAAGGAGTAACTGTCCTGGGTTACTCCAAACCACAGATAATTGCCAACTATCATTACACAGCACAAATGCATTCATTTAAAATGCCAGTTTGGTATATACCAGCAATGCTGATTATAAAACACTGTAATTAGTTAATGTAGCTTGGTGGCAGCTGACCTAGTGTTAGTAAGCATTCTCTCCATCTAAATTTGTTATCTATAACTTGTTAGTGACAGATACTCAAAAGGGTCCAGTGTTTGATTGCAAAGAAAACAGAAACCCATGTATACACTGAGCCTGTTGGTTGTTTGCAAAGGAATGTGACTGTTTTGAAAATTAATATGTACTATCATAGTTGACGAGTTAAACTTTTTGTTTAAACATGTTATTAAATTCGTAGCCATTTTTAGCCATTAATTTTGATCAGTTAACACACTGAAATAACTGTCGTGGGAGTCTACAAATTTTCAGTTGGACCTCATCTGTTAATAGGCTGATAATCCTCTTCGGAGTGACTACAAGTGTTCCCAAAGAATTAGGTGCAGTGGTATAAGCACCACTAAGCCTTAGGAGTCAACTTACATTCCCTCTTTCTCCCATCCTAAAAACTAACCTGAATCAAAGGCTAATTAATAGTGAGAATACTAAAAAAGCAGGTCTACAGAACATGTAGCGTGGTGTGGGGAGGGAACCCAAGGTTTTAGAATAATCACACACTTTGTAATCTATTTCTGGAAACCTCAAAGAGTATTCTTAACAACTTTCCCACTGGTAATAATGACAACAACAATTACAACATGTGCTGAATGTTCACTCCATGCCTGACACGCTCTGTTCCGTGCTTTTTCGGGCTTTATCATGTCATCTTCATGGTAGCCCTGTGAGGTACTGTTGTCCTCTCCATGGTACAAATGGGAAAGCCGAGGAATAGAGAGTTAAATAATTTGTGTAAGATCATATCCTTAGAACGGGGAGTTCAAGGATTAAAATTCTAAGTCTAAATTCAAATCCAAATTCATAACCACTATATAATACTGCTGCAAAGCGGAAGGACTTCCTGTGAGCAGACATCACTTGTGAGTGTATTTTCTCTGCCAGGGCAGACACAGACCCCACCATTAATCAGATTATAAAGTCAGTAATTGGGTCCTCAGAACATGTGGTTAAAAGCACAAGAAGGCTAATGCCGAATTTAGGGAGGCGGAAAAGTCAAGCACGTCTAAATGAAGAAATCACAGGGAACTTGACTTGATACCATTTTTATAAGCATCAAGTTGAAGCCGCAAACATTTGAGTTTTAAGCACCATGTGTTAGAACACTGATATGACTGTAAATTTTCTGAAGATTTGTCCAGTATACAATTGTTAAACTCTGATTTCCTTCAGAAATCAAAGTTTCTGAGCTAGTCTCTTGCAAAAGAAACCCAACAGGTTTTAGTTTTAAAGAGTTTAGGAACTTGATATTGCATAGGTCAGAGGAGCTAAATTTTTTTCTTTTTATTTGATGAGTAAGCATAACTGACTGGCTCCAAATAGGAAAAGAAGTATGTCAAGGCTGTATATTGTCACCCTGCCTATTTAACTTATATGCAGAGTACATCATGAGAAATGCTGGGCTGGAAGAAGCACAAACTGGAATCAAGATTTCTGGGAGAAATATCAATAACCTCAGATATGCAGATGACACCACCCTTATGGCAGAAAGTGAAGAGGAACTGAAAAGCCTCTTGATGAAAGTGAAAGAGGAGAGTGAAAAAGCTGGCTTAAAGCTCAACATTCAGAAAACCAAGATCATGGCATCTAGTCCCATCACTTCATGGGAAATAGATGGGGAAACAGTGGCAGACTTTATTTTTGGGGGCTCGAAAATCACTGCAGATGGTGACTGCAGCCATGAAATTAAAAGACGCTTACTCCTTGGAAGGAAAGTTATGACCAACCTAGATAGCATATTCTATCTAGGTTGAAGAGACATTACTTTGCCAACAAAGGTCCATCTAGTCAAGGCTATGGTTGTGAGAGTTGGACTGTGAAGAAAGCTGAGCACCGAAGAATTGATGCTTTTGAACTGTGGTGCTGGAGAAGACTCTTGAGAGTCCCTTGGACTACAAGGAGATCCAACTAGTCCATCCTAAAGGAGACCAGTCCTGGGTGTTCATTGGAAGGACTGATGCTGAGGTTGAAACTCCAATACTTTGGCCATCTCATGCGAAGAGTTGACTCATCAGGAAAGACCCTGATGCTCGGAGGGATTGAGGGCAGGAGGAGAAGGGAACGACAGAGGATGAGATGGCTGGATGGCATCACCGACTCTATGGACATGATTTTGAGTGAACTCCGGGAGTTGGTGATGGACAGGGAGGCCTGGCGTGCTGCGATTCATGGGGTCGCAAAGCGTTGGACACAACTGAGCAACTGAACTGAACTGAAGCATAACTGGATTAAAAGGTTGTGTAGATACAAACTTCTAAATTAAAAAACAACAACAACAAAAAACTCAAGATCAACCAACAGGAAAGAGTAGGAATTTATAATAAAAGTGACTTCATTTTTAAAATTAATGTGGTAACATCTTCATGGTGGTAGCACATTCATATGGTGGTCCCCAATGAACCACACGTCTCTGTCGGGGGGAGGTCCCTCCTGGAAGAGGCTGGCCTT
>NW_011494952.1:5334643-5349017 GCF_000754665.1 Bison bison bison | reverse complement strand
CAATGTGGTTGAAGAGAAGCTGTACCTGTTCTGGGCCCAAGTCTTAAAAAACCTTGGCAGCTTCTGCCTGTGTACTTAGAAGGAAAATACTTACAGTGTATGAAGTTGGACTACACTGGGACTGTCATTCTTAAAAGAAGCCTAACCTAGCCATGTGGAGAGTTCCCATGGATAAATACTAGGCCCTAGAACACAGCGTCAGCTAAGCTCTCAGCTGACAGCCAGCAGCATATTGCCAGCCAGGTGGATGAAGCCATCTTGGAAGTAGATTCTCCATCACCAGCTGAACACCCCCCCACAAACATGCAGGGGTCTCCACAGAGCCCTGCCTAAGCTACAGCACTGGGAGCAAATAAGTGAGACAGTTGTTTTAAGCCTCCAAGTTTTGAGTTAAATCTTTGGGGGGACCATGCCGCATGGCATTTGAGATCTTAGCTTCCCAACCAGGGATCCCTGCCACGAACTGAACCCTGGCCCCCTTCAGTGGAAGAAGGGAGTCTTATATACTGACTACCAGGGAAGTTCCATTGAATTAATTTTTAATGTAACAAAACATTGACATAATTATACCAGATCTTTTCCCCCTCTCCCAAAATTGTTTTGGAGGGGACATACATTCATTCGATTATTGGTTTTGTAAAATGGTAACAACTTTACCATGTTCTGTTTTTCCCTTCCCCCAACTTTGTATTGAAGGACGCATTCATTCTTTCAGCGTTTGGCAAGTATTCCTGTTGACTGTTAGGCCCTAGGTACCCAAAGATGAGAAAGAGACTCAGAAAAGCACTTAGCCTAACGGAGGAGACAAACACTCGCACACAGGATTGGTTTTGTGTGTTAGAATGTTGTGTGCCTAGCACAATAGCAATACAGAGAAGGGATCAACTCATCTTTCAGTGACCGTGGAGGGGTCAGAATTTTCCAGCACGTGTCCTACAAGGAATGGCATTTGTGTTAAGCATTGAAAGATGAAAGGAATTCTCCCAGGTAGAGAAAGAGCAGTCTGGAGGAGTCCTTCTGTGCTTAGGAAAGAACGTTAGCAAAGTTCTGACAGCGTTAAGGAATATGATAGTTTAGAGTAACTAAGCATAGTCTTATGCGGCCGTGGGGCAACAAAGGTTACCTGCCTGTCCAAGCGGTCAGAAGCCTTGAAGGCCATTCTCATCAGCATGGCTTGAGGACAAGGTAAGCCATCTTAACAATTTTAAAAAATTGTACTTAAATGAAGTACGATTTACACACAGCAGGAAGTCTTAACATCCTAAGTTCAATGAATTTTAATGTATGTAAATACCTGTGTGACCACCACTTGGACCAAGGTCAGGCCAGCATAATATGACAAAACGTGAAAAGGATGTCTTGAGCGTAGACCCATATATCCTGAACAAAGTATTAGCAAATCCAGCAGCTTACCAAAGGATGATACATCAAGACCAAATGATCAGGAATGCAAGGTTGGTTTACTATTTAAAAACTCAACAATGTAACCTACATTAGTAGAATACCAAACCATATCTAATAGATGCAGATAAGACAAATGATAAAATTTAACACTCTTTCGTGATCGAAATTTCATCTGAGTATTTAAAGCAAGGAAAAGACCTGGGCGGATCTGTGCTGTTCAGAGTCGAAGGCCCTCTGTGAAGCAGTCAGGGTTCTCAGTCCTGGAACACGGTGCTATGGTATGACTTTCTCTAGGAAGAGTTTCCAGGGATATAGGAGAATGCAAAATCCACAGACATCCAGCTCTACGCCTGGAGGAACCGTGCCAAATGCTGACTCTAAGTGAGCAATAAATTAACTCCAGACCTCTTTAACAGCTATGTAGACAAGGAAGGACTCAGACAGAGTCCATTAAAAATGTGATTGCTCTACACGTCACAGACAGCAGTGCTAATGGATATTGCTTACATGTCTGAGCCTGGCTGCTCTGTGCCACAACAGGAACGAAACAAGATCAAAGCCGAGTAGCTCAGGCCTATAGTGATGGCTCCTGGCAATAAAGGTAACAGGTAGAAACCTGAATCCTAGTTTCGTCTGCCACTATCCAGCCGTGTGCCCTTTGGAAAGACAGATTACCCCTCTGGGCTTGTGGTTTCTGCATCTGTGAAATAAGTGGATTAGACTTGATGGGTCTCAGTATGAGTCAGATCTGGATTTCAGTCCTAGCTCCAGCCTTACCATCTGTGTGACCTGTGCCTCACTTTCTCCATCTGTATAATGGACAGAAGCCTCAATGTGTTTCTCTGAATATTAAATAAGATCGTGTAAGTGGAACACTGAGCACATTCACTGTACATATTGAATACAAAATAAAGATAGATGTTGTTCTAAGAATTAGCTATTAGGTTCTAAAGTGCCATAATGATTAACAGACTGGAAATACTAATTTTTTTCTGACATGGAGATTGGTAAGTGTCGTGGAAAGCTTTGAAATTCTTCATGTCCCGCCCATCACAGGTAGGGTACTGTAAAAAGCTTGGGTAATTTTAGCAGAAAGGAGAACAGAAGGATAGATACTCTTTCATGATTTAATCTTGGTAATGTACCAGTGATTTCATTACCATGTGTAAAAAAACTATGATGACATTTCCTATACTCAGATAAGTACTAAGTGAGAAATCTAATTAAATGATGAGTCCATACAGTTTCCATAGAATGTAATTAATAAGATACCAGAACCCCCTATTGATTATGGTGCTGAATTTAATCAAATAGTATGTTTATCTAAGTAATCCAAACAGAGTCTGATGTCTACAGTCAGGCATGTGACTTTCACCGGTTGTAAATAAGCTGTTCAGAGGAACAAAGTACCCTGCTTAGAGAACAGGAAATTTAATGATCTGCATTTGTAACATAACATATTGTATCAAATAAAGGACTGCTTTTTTCTGAAAGTCATATTCATAGAATCTTTCTGAGTTTGAACTATTTAGTTAGACCAAATATTCAAACTGGAAATATTCATGAGAGAGCTTTAAATGACGTTAGTATTTTGGACCATGTCCCCACCATCCATCAGACACTTTCTTATTTATGGGGAATCGCAGCCCAAGTCATGGAGAACTTGCAGTGCGTACAGTGGGACTGCATGTTCTGTGGCCTCCTGGGAAGGGCTAGAAGCTTAGCTACCCGCAACTCTCCACCTCTAACACCTTTGGAATTATTATTACCGCCTTGGGAAGATGTGGTCTTCATCATGGCTACAGTGGTGAGAGCCAGATGGTGGAGTCCGTATTTTTAATTTTTATTGGAGTATGAAGTGAAGTCGCTCAGTCGTGTCTGACTCTTTGCAACCCCGTGGACTGTAACCTGCCAGGCTCCTCCCTCCATGGATTCTCCAGGCAAGAGTACTGGAGTGGGTTGCCAGTTCCTTCTCCAGGGGATCTTTCCGACCCAGGGATTGAACCCGGGTCTCCTGCATTCCAGGCAGATGCTTTAACCTCTAGGCCACCAGGGAAGCCCTTATTGGAGTATAGTTGCTTTAATAATATTATGTTAGTTTTTTTACTGTACAGCAAAGTAAATCAGCTCTGCTACTGCTAAGTCACTTCAGTCATGTCCGACTGTGTGACCCCATAGATGGCAGCCCACCAGGCTTCCCCGTCCCTGGGATTCTCCAGGCAAGAACACTGGAGTGGGTTGCCATTTCCTTCTCCAATACATGAAAGTGAAAAGTGAAAGTGAAGTCACTCAGTCGTGTCAGACTCTTGGCGACCCCATGGACTGCAGCCTACCAGGCTCCTCCACCCATGGGATTTTCCAGGCAAGAGTACTGGAGTCGGGGGGCATATGTATACATATATCCCCTCTTTTCTGGGGTATTTCCTTTCCATTTAGGTCACCACAGAGCACTGAGTAGAGTTCCCTGAGTTATATAGAAGTCTTATTAGTTATCTATTTTATATATATCAGTGGTGTATATATGTCAAGCCCAATCTCCCAGTTCATAACCCCTGGAAGTGATTTTAATAAAGCTATAAATTCTAAGTCAGATAGGTTATTCTATTTATGTTATTACAGTGCTATTAAATGTGATGGTTGTTTATATTTTTAAAGGAGGTGGCCATTTTTTCTCTACCTGAGACCCAGTGCTAGGACTGTCCTGAGTAGAAACTTTCAAAGAGAGCTACTTGGTTGAAAACATCTGCTGATGAATTATATGCCGTTAGTGATCTCTGCAGTTCTTGTTGGAACTGATATTAAAATCACCTATCTCTGATCTTCAAAATAACCCTTCTCAACAGAAAAAGAGGCACTTTTCTACAACAGATAATGTATCAAAATATGCACAGTGGTTATATTTTCCTTTTAAATATAAAAACACAGAAGTGGTAGAGGATAGAAGAATGATTAACATTTAACAGCAGACATTTCATAATTTCATAGGCTTATCTCAATTCACAAATGCAAAATAAAGTCAGGAGGCCAAACTGGCTTTTAAACGTACTCTTTCTACAAACATTGTTTTTTACCCTTTAGCGGAAATTTCCACATCCTCAGGAAGAAGCAAATTATATAGTGTATTTTTTTCCCCCTCATAAAATATCTAGTGTAAATGTGTAGGTCTTTTGCAATCCTAATTTTCTGTTTTGTTCTAAGGAAGCTTTCCACTTGACAAATACTTAGATGCTTATCTGTCCTTTGATACAGATTTAATATTATTCTCTGTAGCCCTGGAAATAACAGTTGGCTTGGTCCATTATGGCCAAATGGAAATAATTTTAAAAACACTATGGTTTCTGGTCCATTTGTAACAATTTTGTCCCCTTCCTGGGTTGGTCCTGGCATCCTGAACATAACCTGTATACTGACAATGCTATGATTCTGTTACTTGACCTCTGCAGGGCAGTATCACTTAAACTGCCCACCAGTTTCTGTGTATTTAAACAAATACATCATTTCTAATCTAGGATTGGACCATCATAAATGGCTAGTTAGACCGTCAGGCATATCGTTAGGACTGGAAGTCTATTTTCTAATGTCTCAAGGTCTTTGTAGTGCAGACCATGGATACAAATGTGATGGCAGATGTCCCCCAGAAAGTATTGCAAATACATGTAGTTTTCAGCCAAAGCAGCCTGCATAAACACGCAGCCACATAAACCACGCTGTTTGGCTTGAATGGCAGGAGTGGCCTCAGCCACTCACTGGCATACGGGTAGACCGTTTTTGTTACCCACTGCTCCGTACCAAAAAACCCAAATGGTTCAGCAAGTATTTACTGAATTACAATTCTGGCATTTGTTAATCTTTTTCTTCTCACACTTGAGGTTTTGCATCTTGCTCCCAGTTTTATAAAATGAAAGTGAATAAAGAGATTTAATTAGCAAATAATCCAAATACAATTAAAAAAATTTTTTTATCTTCCAGAAGATAAATTCACAAGCATGACAAGAGGCTTTTAGGGCAATCTTGCAAAAAGGCTCTTTTGAAAGCTGCACCCTTTGCATGAAAATGTCTATGAGCAGAATAAAATATTTAAACAAGCAGCATTAACTAAAAAAGAAAACCTCAGCATTAGAAAACGCACACTCAGGCTTTCCTTTCCCATTTAGGTAGCTTCCTGTGGTTGGTCATCACCTTTTAAATAGAAAGTCATGGGCTCTGTTGGACCAGGCAAGGTGTTCATACGCATGGGCCTTCAAAAGAAATCCATGTGTCAGAGAGGCAGATTCTTATGGCACATTGCTGCTAGCTGGGTATACTCCTGTGTTGTCCTCTGGATAATGTGACTGAGCATCACTTTCTTAATTATAAGCTCCCTGTAGGAGTTTCTTTGTTCCACACACTGCCAAATGTAGCACCTAATAGGTGACTCCTGAATGAATGAATGGATGGATGGATAGGCATTCAGTAGTAACTCTGGATTGTTTCAAACCAACTGAAAGAAAAAACTTTGATTTCTTTCCTTGGCCCATTTTATTTTTCCTCCAACTGTCTCATGCCCTTCTCTACTCCAAAAATGCATGAAAAATGCATAAAAAGGACCAACTAGGGGGTGTGTGTGTATGTATGTGTGAAGTAATACACGCGAACATAAAATACAATCTTTGTATAATGTACTTTCAGTCTCTGTAAAAGTATACTCATGCAGTGTCCTTTTGTAGTATTTAATGATTTTACTAGTTAGGTACTCAGAAATAAACATACCACTGCCAGCTTGCATATAGCAGGTAGATCAGTGAAAGATGATTAAGAGACTGGAGTGGAGGTTATCACCAGAGGGTGAGAGAGAAAATCCTTTCCTGTGTTTTGGGCCACCGCTGCCCTCTAGGGGACACATGGAAAATAAGCAAAGTCTCAAACCTGCTAGAAATTTAAGACCTTGGCAAATCATTTTGTCTGCCTCACATTTATTAAGGAAAGCTTAATGAAGAGCTAATTAAAATTACTTTAAGGATAGCTGTATAATCCTCCCCTCCTCAAATCTTTACATCATATGCTTTTCTATGGTCACCCAATTTAGAGTCCCTCTCAGCTGATAAAAAGTTCCGTATTTTGTCTATACTGATGTTCCTGTGGAATTTTAAACCTGTTTTTTCTTGTCCTGTTAAGGAACAGCTGCTTATTATGACTAACATGTTAGTCATTGTTTATACTTTTTCGGTGTTCCAGAAACCTGCAACCCCGACTCCTTCCGTCTTTTTTCACAGTCAGTGTGTATGGAGGAAAATACGCAAACATTTCCAAAGTTGCCAAATTGTTCCTTATTTCTAGACAAAAGAAGCTTCACTGATTTGAAGACCAAAAATCAGCTTGTGATTTTCACATGGGAGATATAACTTAAAGTACCCCTGGGTCCTTCAACCGTCTCAATATAAAGCTTGAAAAATTAGGGACAGTATCTTCTGTAATCCTACTTTATAAGCAGAAAGTAATGTACTTTCATTTCTAACTCTTAAAGGAGAATTTAAATAATACTAAATGAGATTTTTTGGAAGTGAATATTCTTAAGAGAATATTTCATGACTTGTGGAAGAGCCACTTATAAAACATCTGTTTGTTCATCCATTTAACATTTGTTGAGTATTCCATTACTCAAAAGACACTATCTTAGGAGGTATATAAAGAAACTTACCATTCTGTAGAAACGAATTGTATGACAGTAACACATTTTGTCCTGTATTAGATTTGACTTTGTTCAACAAATAAAAAATATCAAGATGCTTATGTTTTATGTATATTACCTACTAGACTTCAAGTATCTAGAGAAAAGGGAATTTATTTTGCTCATCTTTGTATCACCAGTATCTTGGATGATTTAATTTCTCAAGCCTAACAGTAGTCCTTTAAGTGTGTGTTTTTGTTCCCAGTTTCTGGGTAAATTATTCAGCAGTTTATAAGCTGGACTGTAATTGAGATTTAAACCCAAGTGTGTCTGATCATTGATATTATGATTTTTCCCTGCTCATATGCCTAGCATAGTGACTGCACACTGTAGGTGTTCGATAAATATTTGAATAAGAATTAGTTGGTGTGCTTTTCCTAAGTAGTATATTCTTTGCTTTCATTCTGGTATCTCAGGTGCTTCAAACAGTGCTTGGGACATAATAGGGCCTCAATAATTGTTGAATGAATGAATATAGATTTATTAGGAAATCTCTTTTCAGTATTTTTCCGTCACCTAATTCTTACAGTATATCCACAATATATAGAATAATGTTTTAAGACTAAATGAAACAAATGTTTTATGAAACATGCATTGATGGTGGTCTGTAATGAACTGTCATGGAATTCATCTTCAGCTAAACTCAGGACATCAGATGGTCATTGATGTACCTTCTTGGCAATTTCATTGTCCAAAGATTTGAGGAAATGAATGGGGGAGCTGATATTTTAAAAAAAAATCAAGTTCTAACTCATAGGAAATAATAAGAATCTTAAAGAACAATAGAAATAAGAGTTTTAAAAACTGATGGGGATAGAAATTCTGAAAAAAAAATCAGAGAAATATGGCAAATTTATGAGAACAGATTTTTAAAAATTCAGGGAACAGATTAGAAGAACTCTATAGCATAAAAATTTCAAAGGGAAAATATCATGAAAAGATTGAAAAGCTTGCAAAATTTCTAAACAAACCCCGAAGCTCTTAATGTCAGTTTTTATGGTATTAGGATTATGAGTAATTTCTTTAAAATTTTACCTTTCCACATTTTTAACTTGTCTATGAGTGGCTTTCAGGTAAACAGAGATGTTCCGATTATATCATCTAAAAAATAAAACAAAAGTCACTTTAAAACAAGCAGTTTCTACCATATACAGTTGCACATCATTCTGATGTAGTTTTTATATGACATTCTTTCCAGTGTCTCTGCATCTCTACTTTAAATAATCCATTTATTGCTTTGTTCATTAAGCATCTGTTTACTGAGAAACTTGCAAATAGCAGCAATGTTCCAGGCCCTGGGACACAGATGTGGACAAAAGCACATGCTTGTTCTTAGAGGGCTGATATTCTAGTAGGGGAGAAAGACAGAAAACAAATAAAGCAAGTCTTTAATTCTAGGCTGCAGTCAGGCTTTTAAGAAAAACAAAGCGTGGTAAGAGGAGAGGGAGCAACGTGGTGTCATAGCTTCAGATGGGCTGATTAGGGAAGTCAGTCCTCTGAGAAGGGAACAACTAGTGATGGGAGGCTGGAATGCTAAGAATTGGATTGGGGAAAATGCACGTGATGAGTCGTGCAGGCAAGGGATACATGGCAAGATATAAGATACAAGACAAGATACAAAGGAAAACCCCCAAATGATCTGAGGTCAATTAAAAAAAACTCAGGATACACGTGTTGTTCTTTGTCTGCTTTTTAAGTTCAAGGAGCACAATGTTCCAGTAAGAGATGAACCCGCAGCTTAGAGGGGATGGTAACGTGGATAGATGAGAAAGACAACAGACTTGTAAGATTTCTGTTTTCTTTGTCTGTGGCTTTGAAATGGAAATGATAGACTACTGTTGCTAAGAGGGAAGAAAAGATGAGAAAAGAGAATGTAAGAGAATGTATTCTAGATGCCTTCAAGGGTTCTCACTGGTGGGAACTTCGTCCCATTTTTTTTTCATCCTTTAGAAATGATGGCAATCTTGGGGCAAAGAAATAATGTTGGCATGCCTATAATTCTTTCGAATTATCTCAGTGGCCAGGTTTTATTGAAATGTGAGATTTGGCCATCATCATCTAATTGCTTTGTCTTTAGAAGCTGTTTTTCCTGAAATTCTCTTGTCCTTCTGGCTTAAATTTCCCTAAAGGGGCTGATGAAGGGAGAGGTGCAGGTTAGATTACGCTAGTAGAAGAGGGGCAAGGTTCTAAGAGAATTCAACCCTAGAGGGAAAAAGGAGAGAACAGAGGGACTCCAGTTGTGGGGGCACAGAAAGGGGGGGCCTCAAGGGACTGAGCTGGAGACCTCTCTCCCTTTCTCTTCCTCCATATCCCGACTTCACCTTCTTCTCAGGTTCTTTCATGCCCTCACGCTTTTGCTCTCCCTCCTTCCCACCAAACAATTCAAATTTGGCTCCATCTAAGTCCCAGCAGGAAAACTAGTGTCCCATTATGTCTCCAGATGAATTTCCAGAAAATACCATCTACAGCCACAAGAAGGAAACTCAGAAGGGTGTTCAGTAGGTGTGGCATGTGGTCGGATGTAGGAGTGTTGTTTTGGTCAATTCAAGATTCTAATGCAGTGTAAAATGAATTTATCTTCAGACATATACATATATATATGTATAAAATTCTTATTTCAGAGTTTTAAAGCATGAGTAGAACAACCAAAACACCAAATTTTGAGTGTTTAGATTCTTAAAAATAGGATGCCTCTGAAATTCTAGTTACTGTAGTAGGTTCTAGGGACGCTGAGTAAGCCGATATCCTTGCTGCAGATGAAATCTGCTAAACCATTGCTGTCCGTCCGTCTTCGAGGTGCTGAGGGAAGCGGGAGTAGACACGGCACAAGATCAACACGTTTGACCTGATTTGCAAAAGGGGGAGGTTGATGGTTATCAGTGAACCTAAAATCAATTATGGTGAGGCTCCCAGCTGAGTTCCAGAAGCTACACCAAGGAACAGATCATGTAGATGTACATCCTTTCTTCCTGTGAAAGGGTGACTGCATTAGCCAATTGGGGTAATTAAGTATATCTGGATTTTCTACAGGATATTTGCCAACGCATCACACAGCTTCCTTGTGGCTAAGACGAGGAGATAGGAGCTAGAAGTCAAGGATGTTGGCAACCTGTCGAATAACCCCACACAGAGGATAGGAGTGAATGATCAGTGTCTGTCTGGATGAATGGTCTAATGGTGAGATGCCTGGTCCCAGTATGGTCAACACTTAAAAAAAACAATAGGAATTACTGCAAATATGAGGCTTCCTTGGTGGCTGAGATGGTAAAGAATTCACATGCAGTACAGGAGACCAGGGTTGGATCCCTGGGTTGGGAAGATTCCCTGGAGAAGCGAATAGCTACTCACTCCAGTATTCTTGCCTGGAGAATTCCATGGACAGAGGAGCCTGGTGGGCTACAGTGCAAGGGACACAAAGAGTCAGACATGACTGAGTGTGTATGTGTATAGCAAATGCAAACTATGCTTGTCAGATTTGCCAATGACACGAGTTAAGCTTTCACTTAATAAGTCAGATGACAGAATTAGAATATACTCCCCATTCCAAGTGGGAAAAAAAGGTTCAAATTGGTGGGATGGAACAAATTTAATGAGGTAACATTAATGGAAATAAATGTGATGTTCACTATAGGGGGCCAGAAGAGAAAGGCAAAAACCCGACTATGCAGATGCAGGATGGGGTACCTATGGCTTGGCTTAGATATGTGAGGACCACGGGTGTGTGTGTGTGTGTGTGTGAGAAACTTCAGTCATGTCTGACTCTTTGTGACCCCATGGACCATAGCCTGCCAGGCTCCTCTATCCATGGAATTCTCCAGGCAAGAATACTGGAGTGGATAGCCATTCCCTTCTCCAGGGGATCTTCCTGACCCAGGGATTGAACCCTGGTCTCCTGCATTCTAGGAGGATTCTTTACTGTCTGAGCCACCAGGGAAGCCCTTAGGAATTTTAAGTGTCACTTAGGAATTTCACTTATGGATCTCAAGTGCCGCTCAGATATAAGTGCCACAAAAGCAAATTCAATATTAACAGGAAGGCAGTCCTTAGAATAAAGGTACTGCTAATTGTGTTTTATCCTGTGTGGATGAGATTACACCCCATGTTTGTTGTTGTTGATCAGTTTCCCAGTCGTGTCCAACTCTTTGCAACCCCAGGGACTGCAGGACTCCAGTCCTCTCTGACCCTCACCATCTCCCGAAGTTTGCCCAAGTTCATGTCCGTTGCATCGGTCATGCCATCCAGCCATCTCATCCTCTGATGCCCTCTTCTTCTGCCCTCAGTCTTTCCCAGCATTAGGGATTTTTTTCCAGTGAGTCAGCTGTTCACAAAAGATGACCAAAATACTGGAGTTTCAGCTTCAGCATCAGTCCTTCCAGCGAGTGTTCAGGGTTGATTTCCCTTAAGATTGACTGGTTTGACCTCCTTGCTGTCCAAGGACTCTCAGTTTTGTTTCTCAAAATAAAACAAAACTGGAATGTATGCAGAGGAAAGTGACTAGGGCACTGGAGGAAGGAAACCCAAGAGAATGAGGAAGCATTAGAAAGGAGCTTGTCAGGGTATTGGAGGGGAAGTAAACATTTCATTAGTGCCAACGGTTACATCTAGGACCAGTAAGGGGAAATTTGATGAGTATCAACTAGAACTGCCTGAAGCTGGGAAGCCAAGAGATTCCTATCATCAGTGGTTTTTGAATGTCACTTGAGTCATCAGAAGAGTGTAAAATAGTCATTCGTGACCTTTAAGGTCCCCCTCAACCTTGGGAGTCTTTAGTGCTAGAGTTGTTTGCTGCTGGTAAGTTGCTTCAGTCGTGTCCGACTCTGTGCGACCCCATAGATGGCAGCCCACCAGGCTCCCCCGTCCCTGGGATTCTCCAGGCAAGAACACTGGAGTGGGTTGCCATTTCCTTCTCCAATGCATGAAAGTGAAAACTGAAAGTGAAGTCGCTCAGTCGTTTCCGACTCTTCGAGACCCCATGGACTGCAGCCTACCAGGCTCCTCCGCCCTTGGGATTTTCCAGGCAAGAGTACTGGAGTGGGGTGCCATTGCCTTCTCCCAGAGTTGTTTACTAACCATTTATTAGACAATCACCTTAATGTAGCTTGTTTGGGTCACTTTTCAGCTGTAGTCTTAGGGGCTGTGGAAATGGAGTAATAGAGACCTTATAAGCTCTCCTGCCATCCCAAGGTGAAAGCCCTGGAGAGTAGGCTACAGGACTTCACACATTTTTAGCCATCTCAGATCTGATGTCAGCAAGGAGGGAATTGGCAAACTGAGACAAGTGCTTGATTGACATGTCTAAGGCCAACTAGATAAAACCACCACCTGGAAAGTACATCTCAGTGTGGTTTCCAGGTGTTATCTGGCAAAGGGATCACTCAAGGCTATGGATTGTGGTCTGTCATTTAGCAGAATGTCATTGTGATCAGTGATCCTTTGCCTCTTATAGTTAATAACAATTTTTATCTTGCTGCTGTTGCTAAGTCACTTCAGTCGTGTCCGACTCTGTGCGACCCCATAGACGGCAGCCCACCAGGCTCCCCCGTCCCTGGGATTCTCCAGGCAAGAACACTGGAGTGCGATGCCATTTCCTTCTCCAATGCATGAAAGTGAAAAGTGAAAGCGAAGTTGCTCAGTCGTGTCCAACTCTTAGCGAGTCGGAGGACCCACCAGGCTCCTCTGTCCATGGAATCTTCCAGGCAAGAGTAATGGAGTGGGGTGCCATTGCCTTTTCCTGATCTTTATCTTAGTGCTATAATAAAAAAATTCATAAGTTTTGTCGGTCCAGTCATGTTCATTGCATAGAAGACGCTTCCTAGTTTCAGGTATAGTGGGGTTTAGTTGATGTGAGTGGTAAACACAGCTTGTATTTGGCACAACCAAATGCTATCCTCTGTAGGTATATAAACCCACTATTCCATCCACAAGATAAAAATGTATTCACCAGACAACAAATATTAATGATAACATATTTTTCTTTTAGTGCATTGTATAAAATATATGCTAATCAGTACAATTCAGACCCATATTGAATATTAATTCTATATTTCACGGATCTTGGTAATTAAGTTTAGTGCTGCACATTTACCCTAGAAACTAGTAAAATTTTGATACAAGTAATTTACTGTAAAGTTTTTAATCATTTTTGACCCCAGTATAATTCTCTTTGCACTGATAGCACACAAAATAGAAAAGCTGCCAAGCAACGAGTTAAATATTTTCTAACAATACTAAGCTCAGAAAAGAGCTTACTTAGCGTTTTATTTTCTGCTTGCTTTACATTTACATTTGTGTCACAATACAAATAGGGCTTTTCCAGTTCAAGATTAATGCTGTGGTTTTCTCTGTTCATTCTGTATCATTCAAACTGCAGTTGGACCAAGCAACACAAAAAATAATCAGTCAAGTGCTGAATAATTCATTGTAAAAATATTCATGGACACACAAAGTCAGTATCCAAAAAAAAAAAAAAAAAAATTCCCAGAATATATGAGGAACTTTTTATTTTGGTAAAACTTCAAAGAACTGTTGTGATGAGTCAATGAAAATGTTGTAAAGCCCCGGTCAGAGATTAGCTCAGGGCAGCTAGTTTTTATGGAACGGTCTTTTTTGTCCTTTGCTGTCTCTTTTTCAATTGAAGTATATTTAATTTACAATATTATATTAGTTTCAAGTGTACAGCATACTGATTCAGTATCTTTGCAGACTACACTCCATTATGGATTATTACAACATAATGAGTTTAATTTCCCCTGTGCTGTAAATATATTCCTGTAGCTGCAGTTAAGTTCACTTCAGTCGCTCAGTTGTGTCTGACTCTTTGCGACCCAAGGACCACAACACACCAGGCCTCCCTGTCCATCACCAACTCCCCGAGTTTACCCAAACTCATGTTCACTGAGTTCGTGATGCCGTCAAACTATCTCATCCTCTGTCGTCCCCTTCTCCTCCTGCCTTCACTCTTTCCCAGCATCAGGGTCTTTTCAAATGAGTCAGCTGTTCACATCAGGTGGCCAAAGTATTGGAGTTTCAGCTTCAACATCAGTCCTTCCAATGAACACTCAGGACTGATCTCCTTTAGGATGGACTGGTTGGATTTCCTTGCAGTCCAAGGGATTCTCAAGAGTCTTCTCCAACACCACAGTTCAAAAGCATCAATTCTTTAGTGCTCACCTTTCTTTATAGTCCAACTCTCATATCCATACATGACCACTGGAAAAACCATAGCCTTGACTAGACTGACCTTTGTTGGCAAAGTAATGTCTC
>NW_011494952.1:5333539-5334543 GCF_000754665.1 Bison bison bison | reverse complement strand
TGATTTTGGAGCCCCAAAAAATAAAGTTTGAAACTGTTTGCACTGTTCCCCATCTATTTACCCTGAAGTGATGGGACTGGATGCCATGATCTTAGTTTTCTGACTGTTGAGCTTTAAGCCAGCTTTTTCACTCTCCTTTTTCACTTTCATAAAGAGGCTCTTTAGTTCTTTACTTTCTGCCATAAGGATGGTGTCATCTGCATATCTGAGGTTATTGACATTTCTCCCGGCAATCTTGATTCCAGCTTGTGCTTCTTCCAGCCCAGCATTTCTCATGATGTGCTCTGCATAGAAGTTAAATAAGCAGGGTGACAATATACAGCCTTGACCTACTCCTTCCCCTATTTGGAACCAGTCTGTTGTTCCATGTCCAGTTCTAACTGTTGCTTCCTGACCTGCATACAGATTTCCCAAGAGGCAGATCAGGTGGTCTGGTATTCCCGTCTCTTTCAGAATTTTTTGCAGTTTATTGTGATCACACAGTCAAAGGCTTTGGGATTGTCAATAAAGCAGAAATAGATGTTTTTTTTTGAACTCTCTTGGTTTTTCAATGATCCAGCGGATGTTGGCAATTTGATCTCTGGTTCCTCTGCCTTTTCTAAAGCCAGCTTGAACATCTGAAAGTTCACGTTTCACGTATTGCTGAAGCCTGGCTTGGAGAATTTGGAACATTACTTTACTAGCGTGTGAGATGAATGCAATTGTGCAGTAGTTTGAGCATTCTTTGGCATTGCCTTTCTTTGGGATTGGAATGAAAACTGACCTTTTCCAGTCCTGTGGCCATTGCTGAGTTTTCCAAATTTGCTGGCATATTGAGTGCAGCACTTTCACAGCATCATCTTTTAGTATTTGAAATAACTCAACTGGAATTCCATCACCTCCACTAGCTTTGTTTGTAGTGATGCTTCCTAAGGCCCACTTGCCTTCACATTCCAGGATGTCTGGCTCTAGGTGAGTGATCACACCATCGTGATTATCTTGGTTGTGAAGATCTTTTTTGTACA